>NC_080540.1:291386523-291506523 GCF_028640845.1 Ahaetulla prasina | reverse complement strand
CGTTTCTCCCACCTCCTCAATTCAACATTAATTGCAGTGTCCAAAATGCCATTAGGTAGCAGAGTCTGGATTACCACACACATTCAAATAGCTCGTGACCTACAAACATTCGTTTAGTCACCGTTCAAAAAAAGTTGCAATGAAAAAAAGTGACTTATGACCATTTTTCGCACTTGCGACCATTATGGCCTGCCTATAGTCATATGCATATGACGGATGCAGGGTGCTGGGGTCACGTGATCCCCTTCGGCGACCTTTTGACAAGCAAAGCCAATGGGGAAGCCAAATTCACTTAACAACCGTGTTACTCACTTAACACCCTCTGTAGCTCAGACTGGTAAGACAGTCTGTTATTAACAGCAGCTGCTTGCAATTACTGCAGGTTCAAGTCCCACCAGGCCCAAGGTTGACTCAGCCTTCCATCCTTTATAAGGTAGGTAAAATGAGGACCCGGATTGTTGGGGGCAATAAGTTGACTTTGTATATAATATACAAATGGATGAAGACTATTGCTTGACATAGTGTAAGCCGCCCTCAGTCTTCAGAGAAGGGCGGGATATAAATGCAAATTAAAAAACAACAACAACTGCAGTGATTCACTTTACAACAGAGGCAAGAAAGGTCGTAAAATGGGGCAAAACTCATTCAACAACTCTTTTGCTTAGTAATGGTAATTTTGGGCTCATTTGTGGTTGTAAGTCGAGGACTACCTATATGCCTGCTACAGAGAAAAACTTGTCTATTCCCATTTGCTGGGATTGTTGTTGTTTTTTTTCTTCATTTAAATTCTTGATTGACTTATTATGTACATTGTCACTTTTAAGAGCATCAAATAAAACACAGAGAGTTCAGAAGAGATGTAAATGGCCTAAAAGAGAAGGCAAATGAAGAGGGGGGAAAAAATTATAATCTTTTCCAGTGATTGTAAAATCTGAGCAGGATAATATCGTAAGTTCCCCGCATGGGGTCCTTGTCTAGATTCAATCCAATATTATAAATTAGACATGACTTTTTATTTAATTTCTGACTGAGAGAGGGAAATTAGAAACAGCATTATCTCTGTGGCTTCGTTATAACAAACCATATTTCACGGAGCTGACATAAGTTACCTTAAGAACTTGTTTTTCTTACCAGAAAAACACTGACTGGATTCCCTCAGTGATTACATGGGGGGGCCTGAAAACATTCACTGGTGGAGTTGAAGCAGTGGTGAGTTTGTACTGGTTCGCCCCAGTTCGGGCGAACCGGTAGCGGCACCGGCCGGTGGAGGCTCCGCCCACCTGCCAGGACGTCATCATGGATGCTCTGAGCATGCGCAGAAGTTTCTGCGCATACACAGAAGGGCCATGCGCGAGCGCTCCCAATTCCGAACCAGTAAGGTAAAGGTAAAGGTTCCCCTCGCACATGTGTGCTAGTCGTTCCCAACTCTAGGGGGCAGTGCTCATCTCCGTTCCAAAGCCGAAGAGCCAGCGCTGTCTGAAGACGTTTCCGTGGTCATGTGGCCGGCATGACTCAACGCCAAAGGCACACGGAACGCTGTTACCTTCCCACCAAAGGTGGTCCCTATTTTTTCTACTTGCATTTTTACGTGCTTTCAAAACTGCTAGGTTGGCAGAAGCTGGGACAAGTAACGGGAGCTCACTCCGTTACACGGCAGCACTAGGGATTCGAACCACTGAGCTGCCGACCTTTCGATCGACAAGCTCAATGTCCTAGCCCCGGAGCCACCATGTCCCTCCAAACCGGTAGCGAAGGTAATTGGAACCCACTACTGGGTCGAAGACTTGCTTATCCTCTTTAGATATGGGTCACTCGTGCAACAGACATAAAAAGGGGTACGACCTCAATCATGGCTGCCATGTTGGCTTTTTTTTTTTGACTGATCCCAGGAAACTATCAATTGGTTTGTTTATTTAAACAAGATATATGGAGTCTGAGTTGGCTGTTTTCCTGCAAACGTTTCTTTACCCAACTAGGTAACATCATTGGTGTTAGAAGGAGTTTGTAGAGAGGAGGAGGAGGAGGATTATGGAATCCTTGGTGCACTATGAGCTTGGTTGTTTTCTCACAAACTTTTTTTACCCAACTAAGTAACATCATCAATGCTAGAAGCAAGTGGGGTTTGCTCTCTATTTATATACAAACAGTTTGCATATCTGGGCTGTTGCGCTGAGTTCCGAGCTTGGCAATTTGGTTGCAAACATTTCGTCCCCATTCGAGGAGACGTCGTCAGGCGACGACTGACAACGTCTCCTCGAATGGCGACAAAACATTTGCAACCAAATCGCCCAGCTCAGAGCCCAGCCCAAAAGCCCAACTACCGACCTGAGCTATTTATATTCAAATATATTTCAAGTTTATTTATCTCTTGTCGTTAATCGACATGCCATTCAAAAGAGACAATGAAAAAGCTAAAAAGGAAACAAAAAAGATCAAAACCCTTCCTCACCAGCGACCCACCCCAAGATAAGCAGAGATTAATACCAAAATTCACACTAGAACAACAACCAAGCGGTAAACAATACCCCAATCAAGAAACTACAAACTACAACCGAGGTTGGGCTGCTGGGGGTTCGCAGGGGTTCGGGAGAACATCTAGCTAAGATTCTGTGCAGTTTGGAGAACCGCAAATTGCACTCCTGGCTGGTCCTTTCCACCCCACCCCTCCCCTCTCCTCCCAGGAGTCCTCACGTGACCCGTTATGGATGCAGATAAGTGCAGTGCGCCATGGAGGATCTGGGAGGGTGAAAAACAGGCCTACCGGAAGATTGGGAAGGCTGGAAACGGGCCCGTTTCTGGCTTCCAGAGGGCTTCTGGAGCCTGGGGAGGCCCTTTTTGCCCTCCCAGAGGCTCAAGGAAACCCCTCTGGAGCCAGGGGAGGGCAAAAATACACACACACCTCCGTAGTGCAGGCAGCTGACTAGGCCACGCCCACCCAGCAACCAGGCAGAGAACCCCTTGCTAAAATGTTTGAAGCCCACCCCTGACTACAACCAACAGTAAACTACAAACTACAACCAACAGTAAATGGCAATCTAATCTAAGAACCACCCAGAAAGTTCCCACCAACACTGACAGGGCAAGATGCTGTATGTAAACAGAGAGCACAAAAACCCCACTCCCTACTAGCACTGATGATGTTAGCTAGCTGGGGAATGAAACGTCTGTAAGGAAATAACCAAGCTCAGAGGAACACCAAGGATTCTACCTTTCAACCCTGAGCTTCGGAAGCGGGAAGTTCTTTTAAAACGGTTGGTTTGTTCCTGGCTCTTGTCTGAAGATCCAGACTTCCTCGGTTCTTTACTTTGAAACAGAGAAAATTGTCCGAATTTGCAAAGTCTTCCATCCGAAACATTTTTCCGGCTTCTCTCTCTCTCTCTCTCTCTGCCTGTGGAGAAATCCTGCATTAAGCACAGATAAGGATTACCCCGTTTAATGTTTATTTTGCTGTAAATAACGCACCAGCCTCCCTTTAATCTCCACTTCTGTGCTTAATGTCTCAGGGATTTGGGTTGGGGATAATTAACCCCTCGGTCCACCCTGCTAAATGGAGAGGCGCCTTCTTCTCCCCCCCCAACCTCTTCTCCTCACTTGACCTTAACCCTTCCTAGCCACTAAATGCATAATGGCCTGATAAATTTTTAAGCAGTAATGAAGGACATAATGCATAATATGCCATTAAGTTTGCATACATCAGCGCCAGGCATGGGGGAGGGGAGCAATGGTGCTAAAATGGATGCTTTGAGTGCTAAAATCTCTGGCTGGATTCAATGGTCCTATGTTGGTGGCAGTGAAGTCTGTAGAGATTCTCAGTCATCCAGGTCATGGCTGTCCCAAAGGTGCTTTTTTTCCAGGAGGTAACTGGACTTTCTTGGTTTTTTTTCTTTTGAAGACGTTTCGCTTCTCATCCTAGAAGCTTCTTCAGCTCTGACAGAATAGTGGGGAGTGGAAGGGTTTACCGTATTTTTCGGAGTATAAGATGCAAACTTTTCCCTCCTAAAAAAGGGTGGAAACGTTGGTGCGTCTCATACACCGAATACAGTAATTTTTGGCCTCCTGAAGCCCCACCCGGCTCGTCCCATTTTTGTGAAAAAATGGGCTCGTTTTTTGCAAAAAACAGGGTGCGCAGAGGGTTTGGGAGGCCTACAGAGTGCTCCTGGGGGCCGGGGAGGGCAAACCCCTTTTTTCCCCCTTACTTACCTCTTTGAAATCTTGGTGCGTCTTATACACTGGTGCATCTTATAGTCTGAAAAATACGGTATATTCCTTGCAGACAGCTGGTCATTTGCATCCTTTTAGAGGGGCGTTGAAGACCTTGGAGCAGAAGTGAAA
The DNA here is from genome assembly GCF_028640845.1 of Ahaetulla prasina. NCBI lineage: Eukaryota > Metazoa > Chordata > Lepidosauria > Squamata > Colubridae > Ahaetulla > Ahaetulla prasina. Next base: position 291,502,191 of record NC_080540.1, on the reverse strand, counting down.
TCTAAATTTCTTTCCTATCGGTTCTGTGGGCGTGGCTTGGTGGGCATGGCTTGATGGGGTCATGTGACTGGGTAGGCGTGGCTATGTAAGCATGTGACTGGGGGGATCAAAAGATAGAAACTCACTAACAATGTCCTGCTGGAGCAGGGTTGGGCTAGATGACCTCCAGGTCCCTTCCAGCCCTGGATTATCCTCTGAAGCTGTGTCTAGTGCCAGGTTTGTAGTCCTTTCTTCCTCTCCATTTTCCTCCCTCCCTCCCTCCCTCCCTCTTTCTTTCTATCTTTTATTTATTTTTTTATTTACTTTTTAAATTTTATTTATTTATTTAATTTTGTCATAACAGTATACATAAGCATTGTCATAAGTAAAAAACACATCATGAAATATATATATATATATAAGTAAAGAATACGCATAGCTATATTAATTAGATATAATGAAGGGTACAATAGGACAGGAACGGTAGGCACTTTTGTGCTCTTATGCACACCTCTTATAGTCCCCTTAGGAATGGGGTGAGGTCAATAGTAGACAGCTTTTGGTTGAAGTTTTTGGGATTTTGAGAAGAGACCACAGAGTCAGGTAGTGCGTTCCAAGCGTTAACAACTCCGTTACAGAAGTCATATTTTCTGCAATCAAGTTTGAAGCGGTTGACATTAAGCTTGAATCTATTTTTTGCTCTTGTAATATTGCGATTGAAGCTGAAGTAGTCATTTACAGGAAGGATATTGCAATAGATGATTTTGTGTGTTAAACACAGATTTCCTTCCTTCCTTCCTTCCTTCCTTCCTTCCTTCCTTCCTTCCTTCCTTCCTTCCTTCCTTCCTTCCTTCCTTCCTTCCTTCCTTCCTTCCTCTGTCTCTCTCTCTCTCTCTGTCTCTCTCTCTCAAATGAACCCCCCCATTTTTGCCTATACCCCCCATTTTTTGCCTAGCAGGCTTCAGCTTTTTTATCTTTTAAAAAATGCTTTTAAAAGTAAAAAAAAAAAAGCCTCTGATGATCAGGCACCTCAGCTGGGATCGTCAGAGCCTTGTTTTAATCTTTTAAAAGCATTTTTTACAACCTCTTCGGCTTTTAAAAGTAAAAAAAAAAAAAAAAAGGCTCTGACGATTGCGTGGCTCAGCTGGGCAGGGAGCGGGCAGGGATTTTTGCTACCGGTTCTCTGAACCATCTGCCACCATTGCTACCGGATCGACCGATCCGGTCCGAACCAGGAGCATTTCACCCCTGCCATGGAGGTTTATCTGTGTCCTCAGGGTCACCTGAGTATTGCCTATGGTTCCTGTACCCTGCAATTTTCCCTCTGGAAATCCATTCCTACTCCCACACCATTCAAAGGGTTTCCATCCCAAATTGTATAACTAAAAGTCTGTAGAGATTCTCAGTCATCCAGGTCATGGTTGTCCCAAAGGTGCTTTTTCAGGAGGCAACTGGACTGTCTTGTTTTTTCTTTTGGTCGCAGTTCACTCTTCCGCAGTTCCAAGAAGGCTCCACACCCATTTGCATGGCTCAGGTGATCCTGAGGACACAGACAAACCTCCAAGTGGCCTCAATGATCCGCTGAAAGAATGCAAATGACTAACTGTTTGCAAGGAATATCAATACTTCCATTCTGTTGTGTCTCGCTCGCTTTCCCCGCAGCCGGGTCCCTCTTATCTCCTGCCGAACGCTGAGGAATGTCCTGGCATGCCTCCAGGCCCCAGCCCTGGCACTATGCCCAGACAGGCCGAGCAAGAAGAAGCGCCTGACGTGCCTCCAGCCCCCAACCCTGGCTCCATGCCCAGGCAAACGGAGCAACTAGACCCCTCCCCCTCCCCCACAGCATGTGAGCCTGAGGAATGTGAATTACCAACAGCTGGAGCCTGGAGAGACCCACGCTTCCGGAGAATTGATAGGCGGCGTCAGCAAAAGGAAGGGAGGGGCAGGCCTGGATAAGTGCTGAGTCATGGAGCCACACCCCATGGCCTATATAAAGGATCTGCTTTCTGGCATTCTCTGAGTCAGGCAAAGTCTACCTTGGATTGCTAAAGTCACTTCCTGGTCTCCTGCCTGCCTTAAGAACTTTGCTAGGACTTTGGCAGAGCTGCAGAGGCACGCCTGATACAGACTTCCCTGACCCGGCCATCAGCGGAGGAGTGGGACACGACACATTCCCTACCATCTAGTCAGAGCTGAAGAAACTTCTTGGATGAGAAGAGAAACGTCTTCAAAGAGAAACCAGAAAGTCCAGCTGGCTTTTGAAGGAGCACCTTCGGGACAACCACGATCTGGATGGCTGAGAATCTCCATAGACATTTAGTCCTCAATTTATGACCGTCGCTGTGAATGGAATTTCTGTTGCTAAAGGAAGGCATTCACATTTACTATCTTTTTGTCCCAGTTGTTAAGGGAATCATTGCAATTAAGAGAGTCACATTGTCATTAATAGAGAATCCATCTTCCCTATTGATTTTGCTTGTCAGATGCTGGTTGGGTAGGTCGCAAATGGTGATCATGTGACCCCCAGGATGCTACAACCATTGTAAATACATGCCGGTTGCCAAGCATTTGTAGTGTGATCACGTGATTACAGTAGTAATGTGAAAGTTGTAAGTAAAAATCACTTTTTAGACATAGACGTAGATACAGAATAGGGGTCTCCAACCTTGACAACTTTAAGTCTGGAGGTCTTCAACTCCCAGAATTAAAGTCCTCCAGACTTAAAGTTGCCAAGGCTGGAGACCCCTGACATAGAATTCTTTATTGGCCAAGTATGATTGGACACACAAGGAATTTGTCTTTGGTACATAGGCTCTCAGTGTACATAAAAAAATACATTCGTGAAGAATCATAACGTATTTATCTTTTCTTTTTATATACACAACCTAATTTTTTTAAATTTCACTGTAACTTCGAACAATCGCTAAAAAAAAATGGATTAAGTTGAGAACTACTGGTAACTTCTTCCTTTTCCTCTTCTTCCTCTTCCTTCTCTTTCCCTGCATTGCTTTGATTGAGAAGAGCTCGTCCTCGACTTACAACAGTTCATTTAGTGACTGTTCAAAGTTAACAACATCACTGGAAAAATGTGACTTATGACCGTTTTTCACACTTACGACCGTTGTAGAATTGCCATAGTCCCGTGGTTTTCATTTGGATGCTTGACAACTGACTCACACTTATATCGGTTTACAGTGTCCCCGGTTCACATGATCCCCTTTTGCGACCTCAGTCAATGAGGAAACCAGTTCCACTTAACAACCGTCTGACTAATTTAACAGCTGCATTGATTCGTTTAACAAATGTGGCAAGAAAAGTCGTAAAATGGGGCAAAACTCATTTAACAAATTTCTCTCTTAGCAACATAAATTTTGGGCTCAACTGTGATTGTAATGATGGGCTGTATGCTAAAAGAAAGCCAGGTCATGACACACACTTGAAAGTAAATCAGGAAGCCTGTAAGAATGCTTATCTACAGGTAATATGCATGTGTAAATCTGGTAACAATACTGGGTAATTAGAAAACTGATAAAAGTAACAAGAGTTAGACAACTTGCAGAATTCAGCTAACAATTAGGAATACAGATGACCTGCAGCCAATAAAATGTGTATTAGATAACTCCTGGGGCATTCATTAGCCAAGGCTTAGGAATAGGGGACAGCTAGAGACCAATAGAACAAATTGTAGAATTATTACTAAAATGTTTATTAGATGATATTTCTTATTATCTTGCCTTGTCCCGCCTTCTCTTTTAGTGAAAATATATAAAGCTTACTTAATCCTTTGTTTGCATTTTGGCCAGGAGCCCTTTTCCTTGGAGTACTCCAATAAAAAGCAATCAGAAAACCTGCACCTCGTGTCTGGCGTCCATTGTTGGCTTTGGCACCAGGCTCAGACCCGAATTGGGACAACAGTAAGGTGAGGACTACCTTTAATACAGAATATATAATATAATATAATATAATAATATGATATGATATGATATGATATGATATGATATGATATGATATGATATGATATGATATGATATGATATAATATAATATAATATAATATAATATAATATAATATAATATAATATAATATAATATAATAACAACAGAGTTGGAAGGGACCTTGGAGGCCTTCTAGTCCAACCCCCTGCCCAGGCAGGAAACCCTACACCATCTCAGTCAGATGGTTATCCAACATTTTCTTAAAAATTTCCAGTGTTGGAGCATTCACAACTTCTGCAGGCAAGTCGTTCCACTTATTAATTGTTCTAACTGTCAGGAAATTTCTCCTTAGTTCTAAGTTGCTTCTTTCCTTGATCAGTTTCCACCCATTGCTTCTTGTTCTACCCTCAGGTGCTTTGGAGAACAGCCCGACTCCCTCTTCTTTGTGGCAACCCCTGAGATATTGGAACACTGCTATCATGTCTCCCCTAGTCCTTCTTTTCATTAAACTAGACATACCCAGTTCCTGCAACCGTTCTTCATATGTTTTAGCCTCCAGTCCCCTAATCATCTTTGTTGCTCTTCTCTGCACTCTTTCTAGAGTCTCAGCATCTTTTTTACAACGTGGTGACCAAAACTGAATGCAATATTCCAAGTGTGGCCTTACCAAGGCATTATAAAGTGGTCTTAACACTTCATGTGATCTTGATTCTATCCCTCTGTTTATGCAGCCCAGAACTGTGTTGGCTTTTTTGGCAGCTGCTGCACACGGCTGGCTCATATCTAAATGGTTGTCCACTAGGACTCCAAGATCCCTCTCACAGGTACTACTATTGAGCAAGGTACCACTATATAACACTATATAATTTAGAAGTTGCCTGATTCCAAACAAATTTTGATAAATCAATAAATCAATTCCCCCACCCCACCCCAGTAAATAAGAAGCACATATTTTTCTTCTGGATAAAGTCAGCCTAGACTTTCTTTTTCGTATAATGAAAAATGAAGACAACTCTACAACCTTAGAAGATGCAGAAACGTGTTTTAATTAGTGGGACTCCAAGATGCTATTGAAGGCAAATGTTCAGATGTATCTTTGTGTTGCACCTGGATCAATAAACATGGTGCTTTTTTTCCTCCCCCCTCTTTAATAGTTGTTAATTTCACACTTCAAAATGGCTTAATTATAACTAAAGCAGTCAAGAAAATCAAGATATGTATTTCGATATCGCATCACATTGCTTGGAATCATCCCTATGGGGACCTTGCCAAGGCTGGGCTCCTTCGAAGCAAAAATAAAACAGATTAAGAAAACTATTCAACATTCATTTGAAAACAACATCATAATAAAAGCACAATGAAACAGAAAAAAAAACTGAATTTGGTTAATTTGCTTCGTGTGCTGCGCAGGTTTATAGTGCTTCTCTTAGCATGTTTTAATTAGCTTCATAATCATCTCCAAGTAACTAAGAACACACACAACGTAGCTGGGAAGAGAAATACTAGCGTGGAGGAGGAAGTAAAAAATTGGGCTGGTGGACTTAGATCAGGGGTCTGCAAACTTGGCTCTTTTAAGACTTGTGGACTTCAACTCCCAGAGTTGGCTGAGGAACTCTGGGAGTTGAAGTCCACAAATCTTAAAGAGCCAAGTTTGCAGACCCCTGACTTAGATCAACACTTTGGACCAGTGGTGGGTTGCCCCCAGTTCGGACCGGTTCAATAGAACCGGTAGTAAAACCGGTGGGAGGCTCCGCCCACTGACCCGAACATCATCAAAAGTGATCTGCGCATGCGCAGAAGAACGCAAGCATGTGCGAGTGGAGTGAGCACACTTGTGGGCAAGATGCGAACCGGTAGTAAAGGTAAGTATAACCCACCCCTGCTTTGGACCCCTAACCCTGAACCAACCCAGATTTTGCTGGGGGGAGGCTTCTAGAATGCAGAGCCACTAGGAAGAGAGGTCCTTGGGTGCTCTCTGAGTTTGCTTGTTTTCTTGCAAACGTTTCATTACTTCATTACCCAGACTAGGTAACATAATCAGTGCTGCGAAGAGAGTGGGTTTTGGGAGGAGGAGGAGGAGGAGGAGGACTGTGGGTCCTTAGTACTCTTGCTTTTTTTTCTTGCAGATGGTTGATTACCAGGAGTGGATTTCACATCATGTTAGGTTCGACGCACGTAGGCCTGGTTCGCATGCACGCCTGCCTTCCACAGAATAGAATAGAATAGAATAGAATAGAATAGAATAGAATAGAATAGAACCATCTGTCTGAGATGGTGTAGGGTTTCCTGCCTGGGCAGGGGGTTGGACTAGAAGGCCTCCAAGATCCCTTCCAACTCTGTTGTTATTATTATTATTAAGAATAGAATAAAATAGAATAGAATAGAATAGAATAGAATAGAATAGAATAGAATAGAAAACATGGAATGGAGTGGTATAGAATAGAATAGAATAGAATAGAATAGAATAGAATAGAATAGAATAGAATAGAATAGAAAACATGGAATGGAGTAGAATAGAATAGAATAGAATAGAATAGAATAGAATAGAATAGAATAGAATAGAATAGAATAGAAAACATGGAATGGAGTGGAATAGAATAGAATAGAACAGAACAGAATAGAATAGAATAGAATAGAATAGAATAGAATAGAATAGAATAGAATAGAATAGAATAGAATAGAATAGAAAACATGGAATGGAGTGGAATAGAATGGAATAGAATAGAATAGAATAGAACAGAAAACATGGAATGGAGTGGTATAGAATAGAATAGAATAGAATAGAATAGAATAGAATAGAATAGAATAGAATAGAATAGAATAGAAAACATGGAATGGAGTAGAATAGAATAGAATAGAATAGAATAGAATAGAATAGAATAGAATAGAAAACATGGAATGGAGTGGAACAGAACAGAACAGAATAGAATAGAATAGAATAGAATAGAATAGAATAGAATAGAATAGAATAGAATAGAATAGAATAGAATAGAATAGAATAGAATAGAAAACATGGAATGGAGTAGAATAGAATAGAATAGAACAGAACAGAAAACATGGAATGGAGTGGTATAGAATAGAATAGAATAGAATAGAATAGAATAGAATAGAATAGAATAGAATAGAGAAAATATGGAATGGAATGAAAGAATGGAGTGGAGTGGAATAGAATAGAATAGAATAGAGAAAATGTGGAATGGAATGAAAGAATGGAGTGGAGTGGAGTGGAGTGGAGTGGAGTGGAGTGGAGTGGAATAGAATAGAATAGAATAGAATTTTTTATTGGCCAAGTGTGATTGGACACACAAGGAATTTGTCTTGGTGCATATGCTCTCAGTGTACATAAAAGAAAAGATACCTTCATCAAGGTACAACACTTACAACACTTAATGATAATCATAGGGTACAAATAAGCAATCAGGAAACAGTAACAGTATAAATCGTAAGGATGCAAGCAACAAAGTTACTGTTCTGTCCCCTCCCAGCCTCAGCCACGCGAGCTGGCTAAGCGAGCCAGTAATTGAGTTCACAGCTGCTATCTGTCCTGGCAGGGAATCTGCAGCTGCCTGCCAAAGTCTCCCTTTTATCTTGGGGTGTCCAGGCAACCAGGAAGTCAGAAGTCCAGGCCGAATGTTCAGCTCAATTCTCCAAGAGTCAAAGAGTTCAGCTCACTTCTCCCCGAGTCAAATAGTTCAGCTCAATTTTTGCTCGTCATGGAGCAGAAGAGCAGCCAGGGCTGCTTTTATACTCTATGGGGTGTGGCTCCATGACTCAGCACTTCCTACCTGCTCCACCCCTGCTTCTGTTGTTCCTGCCTCTCCTGCCTACGAAACCTAGGGTCCAGCCAGGCCTGATTGCCATCAGCCGGATCTGGAGGCGTGGCCTGGGGGGGAAGAGTCAGGGGACGGAGGCCTCATTATCTCCTCCACCTGGCCTGCTTCTGGCTCCTGGAGCTGAGCCAGGGAAGCCGGTGCTCCAGAGGTAAGTCCTGATGGCCCTTCTCCCTCACTTTCCGAGTCACTTTCTGGCAGGGGGCCCGGCTCGGGGGGTGCAGACACAACAGTTACAGTCATAAGTGGAAGGATATGGGTGATGGGAACGATAAGAAGACTAATAGTAATGCAGATTTAGTAAATGACAGTGTTGAGGGAATTATTTGTTTAGTAGAGCGATGGCGTTAGGGGAAAAACTGTTCTTGCGTCTAGTTGTTCTGGTGTGCAGTGCTCTGTAGCGTCATTTTGAGGGTAGGAGTTGAAACAGTTTATGTCCAGGATGTGAGGGGTCTGTAAATATTTTCACAGCCCACTTTTTGACTTGTGCAGTATACAGGTCCTCAATGGAAGGCAGGTTGGTAGCCATTTTTTTATTCTGCAGTTCTAATGATCCTCTGAAGTCCGTGTCTGTCTTGTTGGGCTGCAGAACCAAACCAGACAGTTATAGAGGTGCAGATGACAAGGCTCAATAATTCCTCTGTAGAACGGGATCAGCAGCAGGATCCTTATTCTCCTAGAAGCGATGGCATGGGAGAACTCCATCTTTGTGAGTCAGGTCATAGTCAGATGACAGATGTCAAATGTTCTATTCCTCCTGAGATATCTGCTCCCAAGAAGATATGAAGAACTCACGTGGATATCATCTGACTGTAGATCTATCTGTATTCTGCTCATACTGACCAACCTGCAAGAACCTTAATAGGAGACCTTGATGAGAAGTGACCTTTCCCAATATTGTTGTCTAGCAAATTTCATTATAGTGGGGTCCTTGATGCTTTCCGAGCTTGATCGTTTTTTTTTGCAGATGTTTTATTACCCAACTAGGTAACATCAGTGCTACGAGGGAGTGAAGTTTGCTCTCTGTTTATTGTTGTTCAGTCATTAAGTCGTGTCCCACTCTTTGCAACTCCATTGATCATCGCGTGTCAGGCTCCCTTGTCCCCTGTCTTCCAGAATTTGCTCAAATTGCTCAAATTCACGTTCATTGCAATGTTGCAATGAACATGCATCACATGCTCTTTGCTGTTTAAATACAGAAATTAACACCAAGCAGTAAACAACACAACTATCAAGGTATTACCAATTCAAGTACACAACAGCTTAATCAAGCTACCACTGAGAATGCTCTCACCAACATTGGTAAGACAAGCCACTTGTATATAATATAATTATAATATAATATAATATAATATAATATAATATAATATAATATAATATAATATAATATAATATAATATAATATAATATAATATAATATAATATAATATAATATAATAACTGAGTTGGAAGGGACCTTGGAGGTCTTCTAGTCCAACCCCCTGTCGAGGCAGGAAACCCTACACCATTTCAGACAAATGGTTATCCAACATTTTCTTAAAAATTTCCAGTGTTGGAGCATTCACAACTTCTTCAGGCAACTTGTTCCCCTTATTGATTGTTCTAACTGTCAGAAAATTTCTCTTTAGTTCTAAGTTGCTTCTCTCCTTGATTAGTTTCCACCCATTGCTTCTTGTTCTACCCTCAGGTGCTTTGGAGAATAGTTTGACTCCCTCTTCTTTGTGGCAACCCCTGAGATATTGGAACACTGCTATCATGTCTCCCCTAGTCCTTCTTTTCATTAAACTAGACATACCCAGTTCCTGCAACCGTTTTTCATATGTTTTAGCCTCCAGTCCCCTAATCATCTTTGTTGCTCTTCTCTGCACTCTTTCTAGAGTCTTCACATCTTTTTTACATCATGGTGACCAAAAGTGAATGCAATATTCCAAGTATGGCCTTACCAAAGCCTTATAAAGTGGTATTAACAGTTCACGTGATCTTGATTCTATCCCTCTGTTTATGCAGCCCAGAACTGTGTTGGCTTTTTTGGCAGCTGCTGCACACGGCTGGCTCATATCTAAATGGTTATCCACTAGGACTCCAAGATCCCTCTCACAGGTACTACTATTGAGCAAGGTACCACATATCCAGTATCTGTGCATTTTGGGGTTTTTTGCCTAAATGTAGAACCTTACTTTTTTCACTGTTGAATTTCATTTTGTTAGATAGCGCCCAATGTTCAAGTCTGTCAAGATCCTTCTGTTAAATTCGGGCAATAATGAGGCAGGAGACCAGGATAGTGACAACAGCTCTTTACTATATGGTGAACCCAGCAGCCCGTGCTGGGAAAAACCTCTCCTTATATACAGTTTAACCGGGAGCTTCAACCAATCAGCAACGTGCTATTTTCCCGCCAAAACTTTTAAAGATACATTACACTCCTTCCCTCCCAGAAAACACTTTACCACTATTTACATAAAAATTTACATATTATTTTTCAACGTAATCACGCAAGTAGCCTGGGCGTCTCCTGACTCTTTCGGACCTGCGCAATTCATTCTCTGGGAGTGAGTCGAGCTGACCGGAGGGACTGTCTGTTCCTCTCAGCTCCTCCTCTAGGCCATCCGGCCCTGGATTATCTGCAGAGTCGTCCCTGCTGTTTTCTGATGGAACCTGTTGGCGTCGCTGGACCTCCTGGAAGTCAGATAAGTCCCGCGTTTGCCCCGGGTTTGAGTCAGCTGTGGATTCAAACATTGTATAGACAGGGCCTGTTTCGTCTAGTGATGTTGGTTATCGTTTTCTTATTTGGTCTATGTGGCGCTTCCATACCCGGCCATCCTTTATCTCCACTAAATATGATTTGGGACCTGTTATTTCTAGGATTTTCCTGCTACCCAGGTCGGGCCTCGCTGTAGTTGTGTGCCCACACTAGGTCGCCTATTGCCATCCCTCTTGTTTTATTGTGCCCCTTGTAACCGTCTGGTGTGTAGTTTGGGTTTAAGCGGTCTAGTGGGCACCTGAGTTTCCGACCCATCAATAACTCTGCTGGGCTTCTGCCAGTTGTGACACAGGGGTTCTGTGTTGACTGCCAGGAAGGTATCGATTTTTGTTTGCCAGTCGCCTGGCTTGATTCTGGACAATGCTTCTTTGCGCTCGGACGGAACGTTCTGCAAGGCCATTATCGCGGGGTGGAAAGCGCCGAGAGGACATGCGGATGCCCTCTCTGCCAAGTACCCCTCAAACTGGGTTGCCGTGAATTGCGGGCGTTATCGGATACTAACGTGTCGGGCAACCCATGGGTTACAAATAGGTGCCGTGGGACTGAGATCACGGCCTCGGCTGTCATGGATCTCATGAGAATGATTTCCAGCCATTTGGAGTAGGCATCGACTACTACCAGAAAGGTTTGGCCGTGGAAGGGGCGCAAAATCGATATGGATCCTAGACCAGGGCCCTGGGGTCTCTCCATTCCCGAATCGGGGCCGTTGGGGGTAGCGGTCTGGACTCCTGGCAGGCCTGGCATTTCCCTACCCTCTCAGCAATTTCCGAGTCCATTAAGGAGGAGGAGGAGGAGGAGGAGGACTGTGGGTCCTTAGTACTCTTGCTTTTTTTTCTTGCAGATGGTTGATTACCAGGAGTGGATTTCACATCATGTTAGGTTCGACGCACGTAGGCCTGGTTCGCATGCACGCCTGCCTTCCACAGAATAGAATAGAATAGAATAGAATAGAATAGAATAGAATAGAATAGAATAGAACCATCTGTCTGAGATGGTGTAGGGTTTCCTGCCTGGGCAGGGGGTTGGACTAGAAGGCCTCCAAGATCCCTTCCAACTCTGTTGTTATTATTATTATTAAGAATAGAATAGAATAGAATAGAATAGAATAGAATAGAATAGAATAGAATAGAATAGAATAGAATAGAATAGAAAACATGGAATGGAGTAGAACAGAATAGAATAGAATAGAATAGAATAGAATAGAATAGAATAGAATAGAAAACATGGAATGGAGTGGAATAGAATAGAATAGAATAGAATAGAATAGAATAGAATAGAATAGAATAGAATAGAATAGAATAGAATAGAATAGAATAGAATAGAATAGAATAGAATAGAATAGAATAGAATAGAATAGAATAGAATAAAATAGAATAGAATAGAATAGAATAGAAAACATGGAATGGAGTGGTATAGAATAGAATAGAATAGAATAGAATAGAATAGAATAGAATAGAATAGAATAGAATAGAACAGAAAACATGGAATGGAGTGGTATAGAATAGAATAGAATAGAATAGAATAGAATAGAATAGAATAGAATAGAATAGAAAACATGGAATGGAGTAGAATAGAATAGAATAGAATAGAATAGAATAGAATAGAATAGAAAATATGGAATGGAGTGGTATAGGATAAAATAGAATAGAATAGAATAGAATAGAATAGAATAGAATAGAATAGAATAGAATAGAATAGAATAGAATAGAATAGAGAAAATATGGAATGGAATGAAAGAATGGAGTGGAGTGGAATAGAATAGAATAGAATTTTTTATTAGCCAAGTGTGATTGGACACACAAGGAATTTGTCTTGGTGCATATGCTCTCAGTGTACATAAAAGAAAAGATACCTTCATCAAGGTACAACACTTACAACACTTAATGATAATCATAGGGTACAAATAAGCAATCAGGAAACAGTAACAGTATAAATCGTAAGGATGCAAGCAATAAAGTTATTGTTCTGTCCCCTCCCAGCCTCAGCCACGCGAGCTGGCTAAACGAGCCAGTAATTGAGTTCACAGCTGCTATCTGTCATGGCAGGGAATCTGCAGCTGCCTGCCAAAGTCTCCCTTTTATCTTGGGGTGTCCAGGCAACCAGGAAGTCAGCAGTCCAGGCCGAATGTTCAGCTCAATTCTCCAAGAGTCAAAGAGTTCAGCTCACTTCTCCCGAGTCAAATAGTTCAGCTCAATTTTTGCTCGTCATGGAGCAGAAGAGCAGCCAGGGCTGCTTTTATACTCTATGGGGTGTGGCTCCATGACTCAGCACTTCCTACCTGCTCCACCCCTGCTTCTGTTGTTCCCGCCTCTCCTGCCTACGAAACCTAGGGTCCAGCCAGGCCTGATTGCCATCAGCCGGATCTGGAGGCGTGGCCTGGGGGGGAAGAGTTAGGGGACGGAGGCCTCATTATCTCCTCCACCTGGCCTGCCTCTGGCTCCTGGAGCTGAGCCAGGGAAGCCGGTGCTCCAGAGGTAAGTCCTGATGGCCCTTCTCCCTCACTATCCGAGTCACTTTCTGGCAGGGGGCCCGGCTCGGGGGGTGCAGACACAACAGTTACAGTCATAAGTGGAAGGAGATGGGTGATGGGAACGATGAAAAGACTAATAGTAATGCAGATTTAGTAAATGACAGTGTTGAGGGAATTATTTGTTTAGTAGAGCGATGGCGTTAGGGGAAAAACTGTTCTTGCGTCTAGTTGTTCTGGTGTGCAGTGCTCTGTAGCGTCATTTTGAGGGTAGGAGTTGAAACAGTTTATGTCCAGGATGTGAGGGGTCTGTAAATATTTTCACAGCCCTCTTTTTGACTCGTGCAGAATACAGGTCTTCAATGGAAGGCAGGTTGGCAGCCATTGTTTTTTCTGCAGTTCTAATGATCCTCTGAAGTCTGTGTCTGTCTTGTTGGGTTGCAGAACCAAACCAGACAGTTATAGAGGTGCAGATGACAAGGCTCAATAATTCCTCTGTAGAACTGGATCAGCAGCAGGATCCTTATTCTCCTAGAAGCGATGGCATGGGAGAACTCCATCTTTGTGAGTCAGGTCATAGTCAGGAGTAGGATGTCAAATGTTCTATTCCTCCTGAGATATCTACTCCCAAGAAGATATGAAGAACTCACGTGGATATCATCCGACTGTAGATCTATCTGTATTCTGCTCATACTGACCAACCTGCAAGAACCTTAATAGGAGACCTTGATGAGAAGTGACCTTTCCCAATATTGTTGTCTAGCAAATTTCATTATAGTGGGGTCCTTGATGCTTTCCGAGCTTGATCGTTTTTTTTTGCAGATGTTTTATTACCCAACTAGGTAACATCAGTGCTACGAGGGAGTGAAGTTTGCTCTCTGTTTATTGTTGTTCAGTCATTAAGTTGTGTCCCACTCTTTGCAACTCCATTGATCATCGCGTGTCAGGCTCCCTTGTCCTACCCTGTCTTCCAGAATTTGCTCAAATTCACGTTCATTGCAATGTTGCAATGAACATGCATCACATGCTCTTTGCTGTTTAAATACAGAAATTAACACCAAGCAGTAAACAACACAACTATCAAGGTATTACCAATTCAAGTACACAACAGCTTAATCAAGCTACCACTGAGAATGCTCTCACCAACATTGGTAGGACAAGCCACTTGTATATAATATAATATAATATAATATAATATAATATAATATAATATAATATAATATAATATAATATAATATAATATAATATAATATAATATAATATAATATAATATAATATAATATAATATAATATAATATAATATAATATAATATAATATAATATAATAACAGAGTTGGAAGGGACCTTGGAGGTCTTCTAGTTCAACCCCCTGTCGAGGCAGGAAACCCTATACCATTTCAGACAAATGGTTATCCAACATTTTCTTTAAAATTTCCAGTGTTGGAGCATTTACAACTTCTGCAGGCAACTTGTTCCCCTTATTGATTGTTCTAACTGTCAGAAAATTTCTCTTTCGTTCTAAGTTGCTTCTCTCCTTGATTAGTTTCCACCCATTGCTTCTTGTTCTACCCTCAGGTGCTTTGGAGAATAGTTTGACTCCCTCTTCTTTGTGGCAACCCCTGAGATATTGGAACACTGCTATCATGTCTCCCCTAGTCCTTCTTTTCATTAAACTAGACATACCGAGTTCCTGCAACCGTTTTTCATATGTTTTAGCCTCCAATCCTCTAATCATCTTTGTTGCTCTTCTCTGCACTCTTTCTAGAGTCTCAACATCTTTTTTACATCGTGGCGACCAAAACTGAATGCAGTATTCCAAGTATGGCCTTACCAAAGCCTTATAAAGTGGTATTAACAGTTCACGTGATCTTGATTCTATCCCTCTGTTTATGCAGCCCAGAACTGTGTTGGCTTTTTTGGCAGCTGCTGCACACTGCTGGCTCATATCTAAATGGTTGTCCACTAGGACTCCAAGATCCCTCTCACAGTTACTACTATTGAGCAAGGTACCACATATCCAATATCTGTGCATTTTGGGTTTTTTTGCCTAAATGTAGAACATTACTTTTTTCACTGTTGAATTTCATTTTGTTAGTTAGCGCCCAATGTTCAAGTCTGTCAAGATCTTTCTGTAATTTGAGCCTATCTTCTGGAGTGTTGGCTATTCCTGCCAGCTTGGTGTCATCTGCAAATTTGATGAGTTCCCCATCTATCCCCTCGTCCAAGTCATTGATGAAGATGTTGAAGAGTGAACATAAACAGTGAACAAAGTTCAGAGAGCACCAAAGACTTCACAATCCTCCTCCACCTCCTCCTCTCCACAAACTCCACTCCCTTCTATCACTGATGATGATACCCAGTTGGGTAAAGAAACATCTCCAAGAAAACAGTCAAGCTCAGAGAGCATCACAATTCAACCCTGAGCTACCAATGTTCTCTTCCATTGAATTTCATTACAGTTCAATCAACTTGAGAACCAGGAATCATCATGATTAATAGTTATCAAGAGATTATTAATTGCACTCAATTGGCATCATTTGATATTTATTTTGCCCCCCCCCCCCAGATATGCCAGAACATAAAAAATACAAATGATTTTGTTAAATCAGGCCAACATTCATCTTACTTAAAGGTAAAGATTCCTTCGCACATATATGCTAGTCGTTCCTGACTCTAGGGGGCAGTGCTCATCTCCGTTCCAAAGCCGAAGAGCCAGCACTGCCCGAAGATGTCTCCGTGGTCATGTGGCTGGCATGATTAAATGCCAAGGGCACATGGAGTGCTGTTCCCTTCCCACCAAAGGTGGTCCCTATTTTTCTACTTGCATTTTTTACGTGCTTTCGAACTGCTAGGTTGGCAGAATACAAGGTCCCTTCCAACTCTGTTGAACTGTTAAAATATATATATATAAAAGGCTATTTTATGAAGCTGACCACAGACTTTCTGGCTGCAAATTCTGGGACAGTAGGAACCAGGAAAAAAAAAAAAGGATTTGTTTAAGGAAGGAAGAGGCCCCGAGGCCAGCAAAGGATGATGGGGCTATATAAGCAACAAATAATAATGTTATCTTTTAATTTATTTTTTTCTCTCATCTCAAGTCTATCTTGCGAGCGACTGTGCGTTGCGATGCAATAATTCAATAACCAGAGAGGAAGAGTGTGAATGATGATAAATAAAAACACTGCTGCTAATGTGTAATCTGCAGCTTGGCTTAATTTGCTTTTGTTATTAACATTTTAATAGAAAATATAATTTGATGGCATTTTAAAAAGCCACATTGGATTCTGGCGCTGATATGGAAATATTATGAATCATAAGCAAAGGTGCCTAATATACCAGCCAGCCTTTTTAATAGGAGGCTTTATTAGTCAGATGAATATTTTTAATACGTTATTTTTTTTTCCCATCTGCTAATTCAAATCACCTGATGCTTCTCCAAAGTCGGTAAATAGAATTGCAGCAACTTTCTCGAGCGTTGGGCTAGAACTGCATAATCTAATAAAGGAGAATATTTCTAACTCAGGGTTGACATGAGGGGACCTTGGTGCTCTCTGAGCTTGGCTGTTTTCTGGTAGACGTTTCACTACCCAGCTAGGTTACATCATCAGTGCTAGTAGTGAGACTCCTACATTACCTAGTTGGGTAATGAAACGTCTTCCTGAAAACAATAAAGCTCCAAGAGCACTATTGAATGGTCAGAAACGGTGTAGGGCCATGATGGCGAACCTATGTCACATGTGCCACAGGAGGCACGCGGAGCCATATCGGTGCGCATGCGTGTGCCAGCCAGCTGATTTTCGGGCCTTCCGGGCCCACTGGAAGTCTGGAAACAGGCCATTTCCGGCCTCCGAAGGGCCTCCAGGTGGGTGGGGAAGGCCATTTTCTCTCTCCCCAGGCTCCAAGGAAGTCTCTAGAGCCTGGGGAGGGCGAAAAATGGGCCTACCGGGTGCCATCGTGTGCCAAAAGTGGGGGAAGCATGGGAGGTCACATGAGCTGGGTGGTGCGCATTGAATTATGGGTGTGGGTACATGCATGCATGACCCCCCTCCACTCCCCCAGCTTTTGGCACGTGACAGCAAAAAGGTTAGCCATCACTGGTGTAGGGTCTCCTGCTTGGGTGGGGGGTTGGACTAGATGACCTATAAGACCTTTCTAACTGTTGTTCTGTTACTGTACATTTATGTGTAAGCACCAAGGACCCTTCATTGCATAAACTGCATGAATGAGACAAGGCCATCACAGCATCTTTTATACTGTACTCCTTTTTGTTTTGTTTTGTTGTTGTTAGTTGCGAAGTCGTGTCCGACCCATCGCGATCCCATGGACAATGTTCCTTCAGGCCTTCCTGTCCTCTACCATCTTCAGTGACTCCATCCAGCCACCTCGTTCTCTGTCGTCCCCTTCTTCTTTTGCCCTCAATCTTTCCCAGCATTAGGCTCTTCTCCAGGGAGTCCTTCCTTCTCATCAGGTGGCCAAAATATTTGAGTCTCATCTTTAGGATCTGGCCTTCTAAAAAGCAGTCAGGATTGATCTCCTCTAGGACTGACTTGTTTGTTCGCCTTGCAGTCCAAGGGACTTGCAGGAGTCTTCTCCAGCACTCCTACTTTATTTATTTATTTGTTATTGTGTATACTTTATTTATTTATTTATTTATTTGTCAAACATGTATAAGATAATAGATATAAGTATAAACATGAGTATGAATACAGGAAATGGATATGAATAAAAGGGGACATTAGGACAGGGATGGTAGGCACGCTGGTGCGCTTATTCATTCATTCGTTTAGAACTACGCCACCTTCAATATGACCTGAACATAGCTCATAAAATCATCCGCTACAATGTCTTACCTGTCAGTGACTACTTCAGCTTCAACCACAACAATACATGAGCAAATGATAGATGCAAACTCAAGGTAAACCGCTCCAATCTCGATTGCAGAAAATACGACTTCAGTGACAGAGTTGTTAATGCCTGGAATGCACTACCTGACTCCATGGTCTCATCCCAAAATCCACAAAATTTTAACCGAAGACTGTCTACTGTTGACCTCACCCCATTCCTAAGAGGTCTGTAAGGGGCGTGCATAAGAGCACCAGCGTGCCTACTGTCCCTGTCCTAATGTTCCCTTTAATTGTATCTCTCTGCTAAACAAATAATTCCCTCAACACTGTCAGACTATTTACTGAATCTGCACTACTATTAATCGTTTCATAGTTCCCATCACCAATCTCTTTCCACTTATGACTGTATGACTATAACTTGTTGCTGGCAATCCTTATGATTTATATTGATATATTGATCATCAATTGTGTTGTAAATGTTGTACCTTGATGAACGTATCTTTTCTTTTATGTACACTGAGAGCATATGCACCAAGACAAATTCTTTGTGTGTCCAATCACACTTGGCCAATAAAATTCTATTCTATTCTATTCTATTCATTTTATGTATTCAATTCATGCCTATACTTATATATATTATCTAATATAGGGGTAGTCAACCTTTTTATACCTACCACCCACTTTTGTATCTCTGTTAATAGTAAAATTTTCTAACCGCCCACCAGTTCCACAGTAATGTGCTATGTATTGTCATCTGCGCATGCCTCTCGCGCATCGTGGATTGGGTTGGGGGGGGCGCCGGCTACCAGCTCTGCTTGTCTGTTACAGCTGGGTGGTGCGGGGGGAGATGCGCAAGCTATTCTGGGACGAGGCTCTTTTGTTTGCGGTCGCACTGTAGCACCATTTAGTTTCACTTAGGTAACGTGAACTAAACTTATGCGCGGGTGATACAAATAGTATATTTTCAGAAATTTAAATTGTCACGAGGAATTTTATGAAAACCTAATGAAAATGTTTTTAAATAATGCTATGAAAATTTTTTAAAAAGTCAATTACATTTTAAAAAAAAGTGCTTCAGTATTGGACAAAATCCCTACCGCCCACCATGAAAGCTGGAACGCCCACTAGCGGGCGGTAGGGACCAGGTTGACTACCACTGATCTAATATATACCCAACAAAATACATAAATAAATACACAGTTTTGCCCACTGTTATGACAAGGAGAGTTTGAATAGGAAATAGGTACCTGAAGTGTTTCCCTCACCCACTGGGTTAGTAGCATTCATAGGAAGAGAAAGCTTCGTCTTGCATTAATTGTTCAGCATCAATTTATTTATTTATTTATTTATTTATTTTATCACATTTATATACCGCCCTATCTCCCAGGGGACTCAGGGCGGTTCACAGGCAAGTAAAAAGCACATATAAATACAGACTAAAATAACAGTTAAAAAACTTATTCTACATGGCCGAATTATTAAAAGCAATATAAATAATAAAACCCATTTAAAACCAGTATAAATTTAAAATCTAATCCAGTCCTGCGCAGATGAATAAATGTGTTTTAAGCTCGCGACGGAAGGTTCGGAGGTCCGGAAGTTGACGAAGTCCTGGGGGGAGTTCGTTCCAGAGGGTGGGAGCCCCCACAGAGAAGGCCCTTCCCCTGGGTGTCGCCAGACGGCACTGCCTAGCCGACGGCACCCTGAGGAGTCCCTCTCTGTGAGAGCGCACGGGTCGGTGAGAGGTATTCGGTAGCAGTAGGCGGTCCCGTAAGTAACCCGGCCCTATGCCATGGAGCACTTGACAATTCATGTCAGCCCTTGACCACTTCTGTCCAAGCGCTCCTAGGACTCCCATCCAACTGGTTATCCAACAATTTTCAAACGCTGATTTGAAATTTCATTGCGTTCTTACAAATGCTAATGTTATTTTGCAAACTGCATAGATTGGAAATGTAATAAAGCAATATTGAAATTGCATTTCACACTCTTTTAATTGTCTTAACGCTCAAGCTCAAGTCTTTTGAAAAAGAAAGGAGAACACGGAAATAAATATTGCTTTTAAAAACATTTGAGCTCCGTTCAGATTTTAATGTTCCGCTGGCTACCGCCACGTTCTTTTATTTCAATATATATATATATTTTAATGCTTCCATTTTTTAGTTTCAGATGTGCACACCTTGGAAAGATCTTATTTTAAAAAAGAAAAAAAAAAGCAAGGAAATTTTTCAGTCAATTCTATGGCTCAGATTTGAAATATGCAATTATTTCCAGCAAGAAGCCGACCTATTTAAAAAAGGAAAGAAGAGAAAAGGGGAAAAAAGAGAGGAAAAAAGTTGCACAACTTTAATTCAGCACTGGGATCACAGCTTCATGAGATCTAATCTCTCAAAATCTTTCCTGGAAGAGAAAATTCTTGTGGCTTTTTAAAATCTCTTATTTTTTCTTTACATCTATCTATGTGGCCATTGGAATCAAAAACGACTTGATGGAACATAACCAGTGGTGGGATTCAAATTTGTTTACTACCGGTTCTGTGGTTGTGGCTTGGTGGGCATGGTTTGGTGGGCGTGGCAGGGGAAGGTTACTGCAAAATCCCCATTTCCTCCCAATCTGCTGGGATTCAGGAGGCAGAGAATAGATGGGGGCGGGGCCAGTCAGAATTTTTACTATCGGTTCTCTGAACTACTCAAAATTTCTGCTACCAGTTCTCCAGAACTGGTCAGAACCTGCTGAAACTCACCTCTGAACATAGCCAATCAATTCTTTCTTTTACATTTTTGGAAGAAATGTGTTAATTCTTGTGGTCAAATAACCACCAAGTGAAATACCAAAGAATAAAAATGAGAATAGGGATAGAAGTGTGAAACTATAATGAAAAAGAAAGGTAAACACAAATATATACAAAGAGTGATTTCTGACATCTTCTATCAAGGATATGTTGGAAGAACTGTCCATCTGGATTTAGTTCCAAGTGGAAAGAAAGACACTGGAAACAGGGAGACTGCTTGGAAAGATTGTTTAATCGGGGACAGAACCACATGGAGAGAGAGAGGAGAGGAGAGAGGAGAGAGAGAGAGAAAAGAGGAGAGAGACAGAGAGAAAAAGAGAGAGATAATAGAGGAGAGAGAGAAAGAGAGAGAGAAGAGAGAGGAGAGAGGAGAGAGAGAGAAAAAGAGAGAGGTGAGAGAGGGAAGAAAGATGGAGAGAGGGAGGAAGGGAGGGAGCGGAAGGGAGGGAGAGACAGAGGAGAGAGAGAGAGAGAGAGAAAAGAGGGGAGAGAGAGAAGAGAGAAGAGAGGGGAGGGAGAGATGAGAGAAAAAGAGAGAGGGAGGGAGAGGGAGGGAGGGAGGGAGAGAGAGAGAGAGACCCTCTCTTGAGCCCTGATCACAATCATGATGGTCACGAATGAATATAAGTGTCCCCAGGATACATTCAATTTTGCAGCTACTAAGATTGTTGGACGAGCTGATACAAAAACAGCCAGGGAGGTGATTGTAGCGTGGGAAACAGGCCCATTGTCAATCAACAGGAGGACTGATTTATACGCAGCTTATCAAGTACTTAGAAGGTGGGGCTTGGCAACTTAAGGAAATAACAGCCAACGACTTTACAGCCAGCCATCAACACCCCAATCTACTTCTAAAAAAAAGCTATGCACAACAGCCACCATATAAATACCACACACAGTACAGTTCCAGAGTGAATCTGAAAGCTCATAAGACAAAACCTCTGGTCCCGGTGCCCGACCCAGATTGGATCCTGCAGCCTCCATTATGGTCGTAACTCGAGGACTCTCTCTATATAACAGAAAGGAAGACGGACATTGTTTTTGGGGTCTGTTTCTGTATCATTCCCATCAGCCTGTCTGTTTATTTAGTTATTTGTCAGGAAAGTTGTGTTTTAATACCCATTGCGCAGTAGTGCAGGACCCGACAAAGAGAACATCTTCCAAAGTTTGGTTCCTGCTCATTGATTTAGTGTTTGGAGTTTAGAATTTATGGAGGAGACTTCCACTTCTGGAACATTGATCAGAAAGACTCAAGAGAGTGAAGGAGGAGGGGGGAAAAAATTAAAAACCTGTTTATGGCTCGGCTTGCTCTAGGCGTCTTTTAGTTTATTGTTCAGCTCAGTTCATTCTGGCATTTCAATTTGAATGGTTCACTTATTTGCTGGGGCTTAAGAAAAAAAAAAACTAAATTAAAAACCATAAGGAAACCTATTTAAAAAAAGAGGGGGGGGGGAGAAGTTAAGACTTGTAGGGTTCGAAGATCACCTTGGAATTTTGCAGGGTATTGAAGGATAATTTAAGGCTCGAAAGGTAATTTTCTTGCCTAAAATGATGTGTGGTTTCCATTGGGCACTTTGAGGTCGGGAAAGGTTGTTCAAAAGACCCACAATGCAGGTGGAGAGTTCTAGGTTTGATGCCTTTAGAACAGTGGTTCTCAACCTTTATAGTGCTGTGACCCCTTTAATACAATTCCCCAAGATGTGGCGACCCCAACCATAAAACTATTTTCGTTTTGAATTTATCGCGCCTGAAGCCGTATTGGCTAGCGATCTGAACTGCTTGTGATTGCCTTGAGGACAGAGGCATTAAAGCGGAGACTCCTCCCCTATTGCCTTCCATTGAGGACCTGTATACTGCACGAATCAAGAAGAGGGCCGTGAAAATATTTGCAGATCCCTCGCATCCTGGACATAAACTGTTTCAACTCCTACCCTCAAAACGACGCTATAGAGCACTGCACACCAGAACAACTAGACACAAGAACAGTTTTTTCCCGAAGGCCATCACTCTGCTAAACAAATAATTCCCTCAACACTGTCAGACTATTTACTGAATCTGCACTACTATTAATCGTTTCATTGTTCCCATCACCCATCTCTTTCCACTTATGACTGTATGACTATAACTTGTTGCTGGCAATCCTTATGATTTATATTGATATATTGATCATCAATTGTGTTGTAAATGTTGTACCTTGATGAACGTATCTTTTCTTTTATGTACACTGAGAGCATATGCACCAAGACAAATTCCTTGTGTGTCCAATCACACTTGGCCAATAAAATTCTATTCTATTCTATTCTATTAAGTTTATGGCACCTGAAGCCAGATTAGGCTAGCGATTGGGAGTGATTGCAGCTGGCTTGAGAGGGAGACATCAGAGCAAAGATTTCTCTCTTTTTTAATTCATCGCGCCTGAAGCCGAATTCAGCTAGCGATTTGAAGAGGCTGCAGCTGGCTTGTGGAGTCAACCATTGGAGCGCAGTTCTTCGACTCGCAAGTATACTTCCCATATTTCTGATGGTCTTAGGCGACCCCTGGCAAATCGTCATTCGACCCCCAATGGGGTCGCGACCCACAGGTTGAGAACCGCTGCTTTAGGAGCTGGGATCAGGGAAGCAGGGGCAAGTAGAAGAAGACTCATATCTGCAGATAGCCCTTGATTTATGACAGATCACTTAGCCAACAGTCGAAGGTATGCCCAACCCCCCAAAATAGAATATATGGTCCGAATATGAAGTTATGATATCTTCCCACCAATCCAGAGGTGGGTTTCAGCAGGTTCTGACCAGTTCTGGAGAACAGGTAGTGGAAATTTTGAGTAGTTCGGAAAACCGGTAGTAAAAATTCTGACTGGCCCCGCCCCCCCATCTATTCTCTGCCTCCCAAATCCCAGCTGATCGGGAGGAAATGGAGATTTTGCAGTAACCTTCCCCCAGGAGTGGGGAGGGAATGGAGATTTTGCAACATCCTTCCACCAGGAGTGGGGAGGAAATGGGGACTTTGCAGTAACATTCCCCTGGATTGGAGTGGGAATGGAGATTTTACAGTATCCTTTCCCTGCCACACCCACCAAGCATGCCCATCAAGCCATGCCACACCCACCAAGCCACACCCACAGAACCGGTAGTAAAAAAAATTGAAACCCACCACTGCACCCATCCCTACAGTCCACATTTTGGATGTGTGGCAAGTGGCCCATTTATGTCCAATAAAGGTAAGTAACAGGGTCCTGAACCAGAGGGTGTATTCAGCAGGTTCAGTCCGGTTCGGGTGAACTGGTAGTGGCCCACCCGTCTGGCCACAATCCCATCTCGTATCACTGTGTTGTTGATGCCGCACATATGTGTGGATGGCACACACGAGCGAATTGCCATGTTTTGTGATGCCGCACACATGTGTGGTTGGCATGCGTACTCTCACATTTCTGGTGCTGGGCGAACCAGTTCCTACAGTATGTGAATTCCACCTCTCTCCTGAACCCATTCTGAACCCCTGGCATGGGTACACAGCCGTGGGGTTCCTGGGATGTGTGAGTGAGTCTCGGTGATAGTTAGCTCCTCCTTAAAAGAGGGAGTGATCCCTGCAGATGGGGACTGCAGCCAAGAAATTAAAAGACGCTTGCTCCTGGGGAGGAAAGCTATGGCAAATCTAGACAGCATTCTAAAAAGCAGAGACATCTCCGTGCCAACAAAAGTGTGTATAGTCAAGGCTGTGGTTTTCCCAGTTGCAATGGATGGCTGTGAAAGTTGGACCATAAGGAAGGCTGAGTGCCAAAGAATTGAGGCCTTTGTACTCTGGTGCTGGAGAAGATGCCTGCGAGTCCCTTGGACTGCAAGGCAAACAAACCGGTCAGTCCTAGAGGAGATCAACCCTGACTGCTCTTTAGAAGGCCAGATCCTGAAGAGGAAACTCAAATACTTTGGCCACCTAATGAGAAGGAATGACTCCCTGGATAAGAGCCTAATGCTGGGAATGATTGAGGGCAAAAGAAGAAGGGGACGACAGAGAACGAGGTGGCTGGATGGAGTCACTGAAGCAGTAGGCGTGAGCTTAAATGGACTCCAGAGGATGGTAGAGGATAGGAAGGCCTGGAGAAACATTGTCCATGGGGTCACAATGGGTCGGACACGACTTGGCAACTAACAACAACAAAAAAGAGGGAACTGCAAAGCAATTCTTGACTTCTTCCAAGCATCTGATGGAACCATCTCACGAAGTTGCAACTCTCCATGGGAGGCTAGTCAATTACAGCAAATTGAGTTATTTCATTTCCGCCTGGAAAGGGCTTCCCCTTACATAAACACACACCCACACCCATTAATCTAATGATAATATGTTTTACTAATCATACTGCAATCTGTGTGATTTTAGATCTAATTAGATTTACGATTAAGACATTCTTTTGCAGGCAATCGTTGCCACCACGGTTTCGTGGCATGAAAAGGCAGTGTTGAAATATTGACGAGAAAAATGTAAAATTGCAATATCTAAAATGGACAGCTAACATCAAAAATGTCATCAAAAAAGCACAACAAAGATTGTTCTTTTTGTGGCCAACTCAGAAAGTTCCAACTGCCCAAGGAGCTGCTGATCCAGTTCTACAGAGGAATGATTGATTGATCTGTACCTCCATAACTGTCTGGTTTGGTTCTGCAACCCAACAAGAAAGACAAAGACTTCAGAGGATCATTAGAACTGCAGAAAAAACAATGGCTACCAACCTGCCTTCCATTGAGGACCTGTATACTGCATGAGTCAAAAAGAGGGCTGGGAAAATATTTACAGATCCCTCGCATCCTGGACATAAACTGTTTCAACTCCTACCCTCAAAACAACACCAGAACAACTAGGCACAAGGAGAGTTTTTTCCCAAATGCCATCACTCTGCTAAACAAATAGTTCTACTAAACTACTATTAATCTTGATTGCAGAAAATATGACTTCAGTAACAGAGTTGTTAATGCCTGGAATGCACTACCTGACTCCGTGGTCTCATCCCAAAATCCCCAAAGCTTTAACCAAAGACTATCTACTATTGACCTCACCGCATTCCTAAGAGGTCTGTAAGGGGCGTGCATAAGAGCACAAGCTTACCGTTCCTGTCCTAATGTTTCTTTTCATTATATCCAATTAATATAGTTATTACATACTTATGCTTATATATATATGCTTATATATCGTATAGTTATTTCATGCTTATGCTTATATATACTGTTGTGACAAATAAATAAATAAATAAATCTTCTCATCATTCCCATCACCCATCTCCTTCCACTTATGACTGTAACTTTGTTGCTTGTATCTTATGTATATTGATTGTTTCCTGATTGCTTATTTGTACCCTATGACTATCATTAAGTGACTATCATTGATCATCAGAATTCTTGATGATCTTTTCTTTTATGTACACTGAGAGCCTATGCACCAAAGACAAATTCCTTGTGTGTCTAATCACACTTGGCCAATAAAGAATTCTATTCTATTCTATTCTAATCTGCAAGACGTCACCTGACGTTTGGTCTTAACAGCGGATTTCCCCCCCTCAAATACTTATCTATGATCTTATCACTAACTTAGTAGGGAAGACGCAAAAGATGCTTCTTAATTCATCACAAAGCCAAAAGAAAAAAAAATGGAAACTCTTTTCATCAAAAAGAGTTATCGAATTACCTAAAAAGGCTCCCCTTTCCCTCAAGAGAACAAAGGAAGTTAATTGCTAGATGGTACCCTTAATTGAAAATTATAAATCTGCAATTACCTTCCTTTCGGCCTACATTTCTGTACCACATTCAACTTGAAAGTGCTATTTTTGGCTAGAATATCGTCCTGCATTTAAAAATCTGCACCGGCCTCACTCAATCTGGTGCCCTTCAAATTGCCCGGAGAGAAAACAGGGTGGTTTAAGAAGAGGCATCTGCTTCTTTCAGAGTTTGCATCATGGAATCTGTGTAGCTCAGGGATAGAATGGAATGGAATGGAATGGAATAGAAGAGAGAAGAGAAGAGAAGAGAAGAGAAGAGAAGAGAAGAGAAGAGAAGAGAAGAGAAGAGAAGAGAAGAGAAGAGAAATCAGAATAGGCTAGGCTAGGCTAAGCTAGGCTGGGCTGGGCTGGGCTAGGCTAGCATAGCATAGCATAGCATAGAAAATACGGAATGGAATAGAACGGAATGGAACAGAACAGAACAGAACAGAACAGAATAGAATAGAATAGAATAGAATAGAATAGAATAGAATAGAATAGAAATCAGGATAGAATAGAATAGAATAGAATAGAATAGAATAGAATAGAAATCAGGATAGAATAGAATAGAATAGAATAGAATAGAATAGAATAGAATAGAATAGAATAGAATAGAATAGAAATCAGGATAGGATAGAATAGGATAGGATAGGATAGGATAGGATAGGATAGGATAGAAAAGAATAGAATAAGAAATCAGAATAGCATAGCATAGGATAGCATAGCATAGCATAGCATAGCATAGACAGAATAGTATAGACAGAATAGAATAGAATAGAATAGAATAGAATAGAATAGAATAGAATAGAATAGAATAGAATAGAATAGAATAGAAAAGAAAAGAAAAGAAAATGCCGTTCGTGGGCTGTCTTGACAAAAAAAATTAATGTCAATCTCCATTCATGATACCAATGAATCAAATCTTGTTAAGAAAGGCACATGAACTGGGATCTGAACCTTGCAGAATAAACTGGAATTCCTAAAGGTGCTTTTTCAAGAGGCAACTGGACTTCCTTGTTTTTCTTTGATGATGTTTCTCTTCTCATCCAAGATGTTTCTTCAGCTCTGACTGGATGGTGGGGAATGAAGGGATTTATATTCCTTGCAGACAGCTGGTCATTTTTATTCTTTTAGGGAGTCGTTGAGGGCACTTGGAGGTTTGTCTGTGTCCTCAGAGTCACCTGAGTGGTGCAAATGGGTGTGGAGCCTTCTTGGAACAGCTGAAAAGACTGTGTTGTAGACTGGAGATAGATGATGTCATATCCCTCCCCCTCTGTTGAGTTTTGAGGCTGTTCAGTTTTGACATAGATGGCCTCTTTGACCCCTCTTTCAAACCACTGGTCCTCCTTGCCCAAAATGTGGACTTTGCTCTCTTCAAAAGAATGGCCTCTGTCTTTCAAATGCAGATGGACTGCTGAAACTTGTCCTGATGGGTTTGTTCTCCTATGTTGTGCCATGTGTTTGCGAAATGGTTGTTTTGTTTCCCCAATGTACAGATCTACACATCTCACTGCATTGTACTATATATACCATGCTGCTCAGTTTCTGTCTGGGTGTTTTTTCCTTGGGATGGACAAGCTTCTGCTATTCTTAGTCTATTCTTGCATGTATGTTCTGTTGGCATATATATCGGTGTAGCCTAAAATGTTAAACTGGACAATGTATTGTCCAGCTAGTTACTTTTGCATTTTTAATGAAATTATTCTTTAAAAAAGGAATAACCTAAATCAATTAATTCATTTCCAAAATTCAGCGCTATTAAATACTGTGCCATACTTGGTATTCTTAACTGGCAGTAAGCTAAATAGATAATAACAGTCCCACTGGGCAAGCTATGCCCAGAAATACCCATCTGAAAAACACACAAAATAATGTTTGGATAAAATGTTTGGGATATAAATGTTTTGGATAAAACATTATTTCAATAGTTCTCCATTCGCTGAGCTCAACATACTGTTAAATTAGTCTACACCATCCTGTCTGGAGTTGAATTTATGGCAACCTTTGTATGAATTTTAAGAACGCGAAATGAGAGAGGGAAATGCCACGGCCATTATTATAAACATTTCAAATGCGCCGCTAATAATAATAGTAATAATAATAATAAAAAACAATCGTAGGGGGGGTTTTTTCCCCCCAAAATTATTGTGACACTACTGATTGTCTTTGCCATTCCTCTGTATTAGTTTTTATTTACGGCCCATGCTGGCTTTAATGCTTTAATGGCATTTAGCAACACGTAATTGTGGCGGGCTTGAAGGAGGGAATGAGGATTGAAGGAAAAGCTGCAAGGGAAGCGATCGCTGATCATATAAACAATTAGACCTTTATCTATCTTGCCCAACGAGGTCCTTTATCTGATGACAACCTCTACAGAACTGAGAAGGACTCGGCTGTCTCCCTCTGGGGCCATCTAAACCTTTCAATCAATTCTACTCAATTACTAACAAATCTAAATGTGATTTATCTGCCTCAGAATCATTCCAATATCAAGCGAAGATCTATCAATATAACCCCCTGAGGTAATCTTTTTTCCCCCCCTCTTTTTTCCTTTCTTTCCTGGAGCTGCCAATAGAACATTTGGGGGGCTCTCCAAAGGGAAAGACCGGGCGATGGAGAAATTTTTGCTTCCAGCCCCCACCCCTTTTTTTCTTTTGACGCACTTAATTAAGTCGACAAGAACCTGTCAAGGGTAATTTTCAAAGCACAGGGCCTGAACAGCTGACATTTGATAATATTACACTCCGGGTTGATTGAAATTGATTTTTTGGTAGTAAGTTTTGGGGGGCAAAGGGGGAGGAGGGAGGGAGGAAAGAACAGGGCGGTGTTGAGTGGTGAGGAGAAGGACTTGACTTGGGAAATTCGACAACTTTCTTGCCCGCCCGCTCAAGGACGAGGGGCTGTGTTTGTAAGGTCACTGGCGACAATAGGACGATGGGTTTTTAAAAGCAGTGGAGTTTAACCATCTTAGAAGAGGGGAGCCATTATCCAGCGTCAATAAAACAAGTTTCATTCCTTGTAAGACAAATAGAGAACCATTGGTATTAGGAATTATTGACAATGTCTATACTGATAGCCCCTGACTTACAATGGTTCATTTAGTGACCGAAGTTACAACAACAATGAAAGAGTGACTTATAACTGGTTTTTCCCCACACTTACGACCATTGCAATATCCTCATGGTCACGTGATCAAAATTCAGATGCCTGGCAACTGGCATTTGTTTATAATGGTCTCAGGGTCATGTGATCCTCTTTTGTGACCTTCTGACAAGCAAAGTCAATAGAGAAACCAGATTCACTTAACAACTGTGGTTCTAACTCAATAATTGCAGTGATTCACTTAACAGCTGTGGCAAGAAAGGTCGTAAAATGGGGCAAAACTCACTTCACTTGTCTTGCTTAGCAACAAAAATTTTGGGCTTAAATGTGGCCGTAAATCGAGGATTACCTGTATAATTTTCTGTCCAAGGAAAATAACATTTTCCTTGTTCCCTGTCAGATAATTCGACACTTTTTCATCCTCGTTGAAAAATATCTTGTTAAACCTTGAAAATGATAAAAGTTCCCTCCTATTTTTTCAACTATCTATCTTTCAAAATGCTATGGATCAGGAATGTCCACAGACGTTCCTAGACATCAAGAAGGTAATTGTAACCACATGATGGAAGCCCATCATGATCACATGGTTGGTGGCCACCATCTTGACTTCTTTTAGCCTTCCTGCGGACAATTCTGGTGAAATCTATTTTCACTTCCAGTTCAAGCCTCATATCTTTATTTTCTTCTCCAACATCATACACATTACCAAAACCTAAATGGAAAGCTTGTAGTAGGTAAAGGAACATTATCAGAATGGTCATCTTTGGTTTGCTAGTCAAGATCTACCAAAACCACCAAAGCCATTTGAGATTCCAGAAGATGAATGTAGAAGTCGCTTCAGACCACGATTCATGTTTTCCGGGGAATGCAACTCCATCAAAGGGAAGACATTTACCCCATTCCCTAATTATAGTATAGTATAGTATAGCATAGCATAGCATAGCATAGCATAGCATAGCATAGCATAGCATAGCATAGCATAGCATAGCATAGGTAAAGGTTCCCCTTTCACATATTTGCTAGAAGTTCCTGACTCTAGGGTGTGGTCTCATCTCAATTTCAAAGCCAAAGAGTTAGCGCTGTCCAAAGATATCTCCATGGTCATGTGGCCAACATGACTAAACAGCAAAGGCACACGGAACGCTGTTACCTTCCCACCAAAGGTGGTCCCTATTTTTCTATTTGCATTTTTTACTTGCTTTCAAACTGCTAGGTTGGCAGAAGCTGGGATAAGTAACAGGAGCTCACCCTGTTACACGGCAGCACTAGGGATTCGAACCGCTGAACTGCCGACCTTTCGATCGACAACCTCAGCATCTTAGCCACTGAGCCACCATGTCTCTTATATTATATTATATGATAGTTATTATATTTATTATATTTCATTTGTTCATT
Source organism: Ahaetulla prasina (assembly GCF_028640845.1). Taxonomy (NCBI): domain Eukaryota; kingdom Metazoa; phylum Chordata; class Lepidosauria; order Squamata; family Colubridae; genus Ahaetulla; species Ahaetulla prasina. Next base: position 291,471,344 of record NC_080540.1, on the reverse strand, counting down.
CGTTCATTCGTTCATTGTTTCATTTATATGGCCACCTACTCATTCACAGCAATTCTAGATGGCTTACAAGCAATAAAAACACACTGTAGAAAATAATAAATAATAAACCGCCACGTTCCCTCAGCGACAACACACAGTCGAATGGGCCATTTGATAGGCTCCATCCCACTCTGGATTCCCAAGGCCTTCCGGCAAAACCAAGTCTTATGAAAGAGGGTCCGATACTGAGCTTCTGTGATGTCATCACTCTTTGAGGATTAAACCCAGTATCATTTGCTCTCAGTCTGCAGGTAGGATTTGACCTTGTTCTAGGACCCATGTTCTCCTGGAGCTCCTAATCCCCATATTTCTCTTGCCTCCTTTTTAAATGCTGATCGAGACAGCATTTCAGAAGCATTCTTTTGTATCATACAGTATCAGCTGTCTCTTCACTTCAAATTTTCTTAACAATCAGTCATCGGGGAAGGTTAAGTAATTGTCACATAAGCCGGATAAGAAGGAAGATCTGATAATATTAGGAATAAATTATAGGATATGTCGTGTCCCACTCCTCCGCTGACGGCCGGGTCAGGGAAATCCGAATCAGGCGTGCCTCTGCAGCTCTGCCAAAGTCCTAGCAAAGTCCTCAGGGCAGGCAGGAGATCAGAAAGTGACTTCAGCAAGATATGTTAGACTTTGCCTGACTCAGAGAATGCCAGAAAGCAGATCCTTTATATAGGCCATGGGGTGTGGCTCCATGACTCAGCACTTATCCAGGCCTGCCCCTCCCTTCCTTCTGACGCCGCCGCCTATCAATTCTTCTGAAGCAAGGGTCACTCCAGTCGGCAGCTGTTGGTAATTGACCTCCCTCAGGCTCACATGCTGTGGGGGAGGGGGAGGGGTCTAGTTGCTCCGTTTGCCTGGGCATGGAGCCAGGGCTGGGGCCGAGAGGCATACTAGGACATTCCTCAGCATTCGGAAGCAGATAAGAAGGCCCCAGCTGCGGTGAGAGCGGGCAAGACACAACAGGATGTAGATGGAAGAGGACAACTGTAGCAGTGGTGGGTTGAATAATCAGAGGTGCTGATAATTCTGATCATTTTTGGCTGCATGGCTTTTGAAAATCTCATTTTTCTGGATTAACAGATCTTTTTAATTGATTCTGCACTACTTGCTTGAGGAAGGAACTAGTATTGAGTTAAAAAACAGTGGGAAAGGAGCAGGGGTGAAAGTCTTAATTAGCATAAAGTGATATTTATTGAGTGAAGTCACATATCATGCTCCAGGATATACCATCCTGGAAAAGAGAAGTGTCGTGTCCCCCTCCCCCTCCGACGACCGGGTCTGGGAAGTCTGTATCAAGCGTGGCCACGAAGCCTCTGCAGCTTTGCCAAATTCCTTTCAGATTTCTCAGGGCAGGCAGGACAGGAATCCAAGGTGTGACAAACCAGATGAGACTTTGCTTGACTCAAGGAATGCCAGAAAGCAGATCCTTTATATAGGCTGTGGGGTGTGGCTCCATGACTCAGCACTTATCCAGGCCTGCCCCTCCCTTCCTTCTGCTGACATCGCCTCTCAGATCTCTGGAAGCAAGGATCCTCCCACTTTAGCTTGTCTTCTGCTGTTTGAGAAAGGGAGGGGTCAGAAGGAGTAGGTCCAGGTAATTCCAATCCCTGGCTGACTTCCTCTGATGGCTGCGTGTGAATGAGGTTTGTTTGTTCATTCCTGACATCCCCTCCAGGCATGGGGCCAGGGCTGGGGGCTGGAAGCATGCCAGACCGTTCCTTTTCATTATCAGACTCTGAATCTGATAGCAGGCCCGGCAGGAGGAGGGAGGGCCTCGGCTGAGGAGAGGAGGGAGGATGAGGCACAACAAGAAGATTGATTATCCTGCTGAGAGATTATACAACCCCACATTTGCTGTTTCAGAATAATGTGTGTAATGTATCTTTAAATGTTTTGGCGGGAACCAAGCACGTTGCTGATTGGTTGAAGCCGCCGGCTAAACTGTATATAAGGAGAGGTTTTTCCCCAGCCCGGTTGCTGGGTTCACCATATATTAAAGAGCTGTTGTCACTACCCTGGTCTCCAGCCTCGTTACTGCCCGAACTTAACACTGGCGACGAAGGTGGGATCTCGAGGCTAAGAGCACCAGGAACGAGCTGAACGCACGGAAGAACCGAACCCAGCAAACTCAGGGCAGAAACGCAGCGATGGCCAGCTACACTCCGCCCGCGCCGTTTGACCCATCCAGGGAGAAATGGGGAACGTACATGACCCGTTTCGAGAGCTTCCTCGAGGCAAACGAACTGCAGGGAGTTCCAGACAACCGCAAAAGGGCGTATTTCCTGAGCCACTGCGGTCCCGAGGTCATCGACATCGCGGAAGCCCTGGCAGAGCCAACGCCGGTACAATCGGTATCGTGGCAGACTCTGCAAAATCTATTGAAGAACCATTTCGCGCCAACACCGTCCAAATATGTACGGCGTTTTGAATTTGGAGAGCGCAGACAGCAAGAGGGCGAATCCATCAGCGATTACATGGCCGCCCTGAGGAAAGCCTCCAAGGATTGTGGGTACCGAGACTTGGATGAGGAGCTGTTAGAGCAACTCATCCGTGGGGTCAGAGACATTCGTTTGCGGAGGCGGCTGCTATCAAAAAGCAATCTAACGCTGGCAAACGCTCTGGACGAAGCCAGAGCTCATGAGATGTCCACCCAAGCGGCGGAAACCCTACAAAAGCCGCTCACGCCAACGGCGAGCACGAAATCAACCCCGGTCCACAACGAAGAAATCCAGACCGAATCAGACGGCGAGGATGAGGAAGGAGTTTGCCACAGAAGGGGCAAAGAAGACCGGGATGAATGCGGAAGTTGCGGAGGGCAACACCAGCGTCAACAATGCAAGTTCAAGGACGCTACATGTCGGCGGTGCGAGAAGAAGGGGCACCTGGCTCAAGTCTGTCGAGCACCCCAACCTTCCCGCCGAAAATTCAAACCAACCAATCAGAGCGCTGGATCGCAAGGCGACCCGTGATTGGTCAAAACAAAAGGGCGCGAATTCAAATCGAACGACCGTGATAGTAGGTCGCAGCAACCCGCGAGAAGAAAATCTTCACGAAACCAAAAATTGAAGGAGTGCCGTGCCGACTAGAAGTGGACACAGGGTCAGCGATCACAATCATGTCCTGGGACACTTTTGCGAAAGCCTTGCCGAAAATCGCCAAACGCAAACTGCAAGCACAGCGGCTAAGAGTTCACGACTACCAAGGGAATCGCATCCCTGTTCGAGGGACCACCTCCGTCCGCATCGAGTACGGACCACACAAGAAGACCCTGCCCATCACGATAGTCGACGGGACCCTGCCAAGTTTGTTGGGACTAGACTGGTTCCGTGCGTTGGGCATGGGAGTGACTGGCATCTACAGAAATGACTTTAACCTAAAGGACACACTCATGGACGAATTCGAAGATGTTTTCAAGGACTGCCTGGGCAAGTACAAGGGGACCCCTATTTCCTTCAATTTAGACCCCCAGGTAGCCCCCATACGGTTAAAAGCAAGGAGGGTCCCTTTTGCCCTTAAACCCAAGATTGACAGGGAGATAGACAAGCTCATCAGTCAGGGGATACTGGTGCCAGTCGATCATGCAAAGTGGGAGACGCCAATCGTCACCCCAGTGAAACCAGATGGGTCAGTTAGAATCTGCGCTGACTACAAGGCAACGTTAAACAAAGCCTTGCAAAAAAGCGCTTACCCGGTCCCCGTGGTGCAACACTTGCTGCACTCGCTGGGGCAAGGGCACGTTTTTGCCAAATTAGATTTGGCCCAAGCCTATCAACAACTGCCTGTAGACGCCAACACAGCCGAAGCCCAGACAATTGTGACTCACAGAGGTGCTTTCAAGTGTACCCGTTACAGTTTGGGGTGAGTGTGGCACCTGGTCTATTTCAAAATTTAATGGAGCGACTTCTGCAAGGGCTCCGGGTAGTCCCTATTTCGATGATGTATTGGTATCAGCGGAAAATTTAGAAGAATTGGGGGAGCGTTTGAGAAAAGTTCTGGGCATTTTCCGGTCAGCCGGTCTAAAGGTTAAAGTGAACAAATGCCAAATAGGGGTAGAATCAGAGAGTTCTTGGGCTACAGAATAGACAAGGAAGGAATCCACCCCACTGAGAGCAAGGTCAAGGCAATAAGAAAGGCTCCAGCGCCAAAACAAAACAGAGCTACAGGCATTCCTGGGTCTAGTGAACTTTTACGCGGTCTTTTGAAAAATAAGGCAACTGCCGAGCCGCTACATAAGTTACTGGGAAAGAATACTGTTTGGTCTTGGGGAAAGTCGGAAGCTAGGGCTTTCAAGCAGTAAAAACCTACTCGAGCGATAGCTTACTGATCCAGTATCATAGCACAATGCCATTGGTATTAGTTTATGCTTCCCTTACGGGTGGGGCTGTGCTCAGCCACAGGCTTCCAAATGGCACAGAAGCCCCAATAGCCTTCTACTCCAGAACGATGTCCTCGACAGAGAGGAACTATAGTCAGTTGGATAAGGAAGCTCTAGCTATAGTGTCAGGGTAAAAAGTTTCACGAATACGTTTTGGTAGAGACTTTGAAATTGTTACAGACCATAGACCACTGTTAGGGTTACTGGCTGGCGATCGCCCAACGCCTGTGGCACTTTCGCCACGATTGACCCGATGGACTATCTTTTAGCCGCCTACTCCTACAAACTGCAGCATCGGCCAGGAAAAGAGTTGGGGCATGCGGACGATTAAGCAGATGCCCACTACCAGGGGCGATCGAGACCCCACCCGGGACGCCCATACTGTTAATTGACTCTCTGGACTCTGGCCCAGTCACGCCTAAGGAGGTGGCTCGGCATCATACCGGGACATTATTTTGAGAACTGTACTTGGTTGGGTACAAGAGGGTGGCCCGCTACGGGCGAGCGTGTTAAAGAATATGTAAAGAAACGTGGGGAACTTTCGGCTCAAGGGGGGTGCCTGCTATGGGGGGATCGAGTGGTGATCCCAGAGAAATTGAGGAAAAGGGTGTTGGATCTCCTCCACGAGGGTCACCCAGGGATCGTAAGGATGAAGGGTCTAGCGAGAAGCTATGTGTGGTGGCCCTTAAGGGACTCGAAATTGCTGAAAGGGTAGGGAAATGCCAGGCCTGCCAGGAGTCCAGACCGCTACCCCAACGGCCCCGGTTCGAATGGGAGAGACCCCAAGGGCCCTGGTCTAGAATCCACATTGATTTTGCCGGCCCCTTCCACGGCCAAACCTTCCTGGTAGTAGTCGATGCCTACTCCAAATGGCTGGAAATCATTCTCATGAGATCCATGACAGCCGAGGCCGTGATCTCAGTCCTACGGCACCTATTTGTAACCCATGGGTTGCCCGACACGCTAGTTTCCGATAACGGCCCGCAATTCACGGCAACCCAGTTCGAGGAGTACTTGGCAGAAGAGGGCATCCGACATGCCCTCTCGGTGCCTTTCCACCCTGCGACGAATGGCCTTGCAGAGCGTTTCGTCCGAGCGCAAAAGAGGCATTGTCCAGACTCAAGCCAGGCGACTGGCAAACAAAATCGATGTTTTCCTGGCCGTCCAACACAGAACCCCCTGTGTCACAACCGGCAGAAGCCCAGCAGAATTATTAATGGGCCGAAAGCTCAGGTGCCCACTAGACCAGTTAAATTCAAACTATACACGGAGGGTTACAAGGGGACTGAAAAACAAGAGGGATGGACATAGGCGACCGAGTGTGGGCACACAACTATGGTGAAGGCCCAATCTGGGTAGCAGGAAAATCCTAAACATAACAGGTCCAAAATCATACTTGGTGGAGTTAAAAGACGGCCGAGTATGGAGGCGCCACATAGACCAAATAAGAAACGCATAGCCGAACAATCCGAATTAGACGAAACAGGCCCTGACTATACAATGTTTGAATCCACAGCTGACTCAAACCCGGAAAATCGCAGGACTTATCTGAGTTCCGGAGGTCCAGCGACGCCAACAGGTTCCATTAGAAAACAGCAGGGACGACTCTGCAATAATCCAGGGCCGGATGGCCTAGAGGAGGAGCTGAGAGGAGCAAACAGCCCCTCCGGTCAGCTCGACCCACTCCCAGGGAATGAACTGCGCAGGTCCGAAAGAGTCAGGAGACACCCAGTCTATTTGCGTGATTACGTTGAAAAATAATATGTAAATATCATGTAAATATTAGTAAAGTGTTTTCTGGGAGGGAAGGAGTGTAATGTATCTTTAAATGTTTTGGCGGGAACCAAGCACGTTGCTGATTGGTTGAAGCCGCCGGCTAAACTGTATATAAGGAGAGGTTTTTCCCCAGCCCGGTTGCTGGGTTCACCATATATTAAAGAGCTGTTGTCACTACCCTGGTCTCCAGCCTCGTTACTGCCCGAACTTAACAATGTGGATCCTTTCTATTTCTTTATGGATTCTAAACTGTACTTCGGTAACACAATAATTTTCCAATTGCTAATTACGGCTGTGAAACTTGAACTCTGAAAAAGCCAGATAGGAGAAGGGTGGACACGTTCAAACTGTGGTGCTGGAGGGGACTATTATGCACCCCAAGGACTAGAAAAATCACAAAGAAGACTGTGCATTACCAAAACATCACCAAACATATCACTTGAAGTCAAGATTTGCCAAATGGAGGCTGTCATGAGAGCTGATTCACTCAAAAAGTCAATCATGCTGGGAGTGATCAGTGGAAAAAGGAGAAGGAACCTGTTAGAAATTATGTTTATATAAAGCACCACACAGAGCAAACAAAAAGAACAGTCACCATGTGCTTTACTGCTCAACTCTTTTTTTTGTAACAGGAAACAGGAAATTCTACTTAGAATAAAAGAACATAAAGTATATACCATAGATCCAAACTTGTAAATACTGCCATCTACTATATAGGTAGACTTACAACAGTGACCGTTCAAAGTTACGACGACACTGAAAAATGTGACTTATAACCAATTTTCACACTTATGACTCTTGCAGCATCCCCATGGTCACGTGTTTTACATTTGTACTCTTGGCAACTGCCTCATATTTATGACAGTCACCTTTTGCAACCTTCTGACAAGCAAAGTCGATGGGGAAGCCAGATTCACTTAAGAACCATGTCACTAATGGAACAACTGCAGTGATTCACTTAACAAATGTGGCAAGAAAACTCACTTAACAAATGTCTCACTTAACAACAGAAATGTTGGGCTCAACCGGGGTCATAAGTCGAGGGCTACCTGCAGTATGGTGGTTAAATGAATCTGGCTTCCCCATCGAGGTTGCAAAGGATGCTGATATAACCACAGGACACTGCATCCGTCATAAATATGAATTTGTTGCCAACCAGCTGGATTTTGATCACTTGACCGCGAGGATGTCGCAATGACCATAAATGTAAAAAACAGTCATAAGTCAATTTTTTTCAGTGCGGTTGTAACTTTGAAAAGTCACTAAATGAACTGTTATAAATTAAGGATTACCTGCAGTTTTAATCCCTGCAAATCAACAGTTTCTATGTTTTAACAGAATAGGAAAGTTTGGAAGGGACTTTGTAGGTCATCTAGTCCAGCGGTCTACACCCTTGGTCCCTTTAAGACTTGTGGACTTCAATTCCCAGAATTCCTCAGCCAGCTTTGCTGGCTGAGGAATTCTGGGAGTTGAAGTCCACAAGTCTTAAAGGGACTAAGGTTGGGGACCTCTGATCAAGTCCAATCCCCTCCCAAGCAGGAGACCCTACACCAGGGGTCTCCAACCTTGGTCCCTTTAAGACTTGTGGACTTCAACTCCCAGAGTCCCTCAGCCAGCTGGCTGAGGAACACTGGGAGTTGAAGTCCACAAGTCTTAAAGGGACCAAGGTTGGAGACCCCGGCCCTACACCATTTCTGACAGATGGCAGTCCAGTCTCTTCTTGAAAGCGTGTTTTTGGAACTGTTTCTTAGTTATCATGAAATCAAGGAATTCTTCTTCAAATGTATAGAGAATATGATTTCTTTTTTTCTTTTGGTGCTGAGAATTAGGCCATGAGGGTCAAGAGTAGCTTTAATTTAACCTCTCGCTTACACAATTTGTTTGAGGGGTGATAACTTATAGTGCTTCTGCTCATTTCTTTTAATGCTGCATTTAGACATTTCTATTTTTAAAACACAGAAGAGCATTCAGATTAAATTACCCAGGAGAAACACCGTTGAAGCCAGTAAGGCAATTAGTCATCATAACTAACTTTAGCCAACATTAATTTCAATAGAACTTCATTATGATTAATTTTATCTGAGCATAACGATTCTGAAAACTGTTCATGTGTTCTAGAAACTTTAGAAAGGCAGAATATAAATGTATTATTCAAATACAGTAAACATCATATATGATGGTATATTCCAAAGAGATACTGTTTCAGGGGTCTCCAACCTTGCCAACTTTAAGACTTGTGGACTTCAACTCCCAGAGTCCCTCAGCCAGCTGGCTGAGGAACTCTGGGAGTTGAAGTCCACAAGTCTTAAAGGGACCAAGGTTGGAGACCCCGGCCCTACACCATTTCTGACAGATGGCAGTCCAGTCTCTTCTTGAAAGCGTGTTTGAGGAACTGTTTCTTAGTTAGCATGAAATCAAGGAATTCTTCTTCAAATGTACAGAGAATATGATTTCTTTTTTTCTTTTGGTGCTGAGAATTAGGCCATAAGGGTCAAGAGTAGCTTTAATTTAACCCCTCACTTACACAATTTGTTTGAGGGGTGATAACTTATAGTGCTTCTGCTCATTTCTTTTAATGCTGCATTTAGACATTTCTATTTTTAAAACACAGAAGAGCATTCAGATTAAATTACCCAGGAGAAACACCGTTGAAGCCAGTAAGGCAATTAGTCATCATAACTAACTTTAGCCAACATTAATTTCAATAGAACTTCATTATGATTAATTTTATCTGAGCATAACGATTCTGAAAACTGTTCATGTGTTCTAGAAACCGCCGCCTTAGAAAGGCAGAATATAAATGTATTATTCAAATACAGTAAACATCATATATGATGGTATATTCCAAAGAGATACTGTTTAGGGCAGGGGTCTCCAACCTTGGCAACTTTAAGCCTGGTAGACTTCAACTCCCAGAATTCCCCAGCCAGCTTTGCCGCCAGGCTTAAAGTTGCCAAGGTTGGAGACCCCTGGTTTAGGGAACGCTACTTACCAACCATATTATGATTAATTCTTGTAACCTAGTTATCATCTTTTTTTTTATTCTTACTATTTCTTTGCTTTGCTTTCTATAATGATGCTGACCTTGAAAGATAATAGTGTGATGAGGTATAGATGTGATAATTGAACATCATCTTTATTTGCTGAGTTATTTTGTCTTTGGTTTTATTTTAGCTCATGAGGGTGAGCAAAACCTTGTCAGCTCAGCAAAATGCAAAACAGGATAGCAACGGAATCATGAAAAGAATCTAGAAAGAAAAATAAATCCCGAATACTATCTATCTTTAAAAAGGTGTAATTATAACAAGCCTTTCCTCCTTATAATCCCTTAAAAGAGGGCTATTATTGCAATTTCCTGACCTTTGGACTTCAGCTTCCAGAATTCCTCAGCCAGCATGGAGTTGAACTCCATAAAGTTGCCCATCCCTGCCTTATAAGGATCTTTTGGAGAAGACAGAACAAAATTAACATAGTCAATGTTCATTCATTTCGATATTTTTGTATATTTGGTAGAAAGTGGAATTTTCCTTCTGGAAAGGGCCAATGCTGTGTTGTGATTAAAATGTTGGACTAAAATTTGTCAGGTGCAAGGAACCAAGAATGACATATTGATTTACTTAGAATAGTTTTCTTTATTGTTGCTCGCCTATAGGCAGGAACCTCCCAGGCTAAAGTACAAGATGTAGGAGAAGAGCAGGCAGGGTGGAGTTAAGTGGATCATCAACTTAGAATCATTACGTTGCCACAAACAATCAATTCCAACTCCTTTTGAATTCTGTTGACCCCTAAAGGTAAAGATAAAGGTTCCCCCGCACATGTGTGCTAGGCGTTCCTGACTCTAGGGGGCAGTGCTCATCTCCATTTCAAAGCCGAAGACGTCTCCATGGTCATGTGGCCAGCATGACTAAACGCCAAAGGTGCATGGAACGCTGTTACCTTCCCACCAAAGGTGGTCCCTATCTATTCTACTTGCATTTTTTACGTGCTTTCGAACTGCTAGTTTGGCAGAAGCTGGGACAAGTAACGGGAGCTCATCTTGTTACGTGGCACTAGGGATTATAAAATTCTTGGACATGGTACCAAGTGCCCCGATGACGATGGGTATCACTGTTACATGTTTCATCATAGCCATGTAGTTTTGATGGCCAGGTCGCAATATTTCATTTTTTCCAGTTCTTTTTCTTCGACTCTGGCATCTCCTGGTACTGCAATGTCAATAAATTGTACATTTCGGTTTTCGACAACTGTGATATCTGGCGTGTTGTGTTAGAAGTGACGATCTGTCTGTATTCGAAAGTTCCACAAGATCTTCACCTTCTCCTTTTCTATAACTTTTTCCACTTTATGTTCCCATGACTTTTTGGATACAGGTAAGTCATATTGTTTACCTAATGACCAGTGGATTAATTTAACAACTTGGTCGTGTCTAGCTTTGTAATCAGTTTGTGCGATTTTGCTGCATTCACATATTAAATGTGAAACAGTTTCAACTTCGTTGTTGTCCTGAGTCCCAACTAATCAGGAGGAAATGGGGATTTCGCAGTAACCTTCCCCTGGAGTGGGGTGGGAATGGAGATTTTACGGTATCCTTCCCCTGCCATGCCCACCAAGCCACGCCCACAGAACTGGTAGTAAAGAAATTTGAATCCCACCACTGTTATAAACCTTAAGAAACATTTTCCAAAGCAGAACTGGTCACTTAGTTTGAATTATGCTCGCTTGCAGAATCAACAGCTGCCTCTAAAATGGTGATGAGGGGTAACAGAGTTGAAAGGGACCTTGGAGGTCTTCTAGCCCAACTCTCTGTTCAATCAAGGTCTTTGACAGAGGCTGGTTCCCTCTTGCAATATTTCTTGAAGTCCACGTATCTTGAAATTTCAAAAGATGAGAAATACCATTTTACAGCAATTAGGAAATGCATGCCGCACGCTATTGTTTTATCATACAATAGTTTTAATCCCTGGAAACCAGCAGTTTCTATGTTTTGCAGAACTGTTTCTTAATTAGGATGAAGTTGTGGGATTCAAGTGCTTAGGGAACTTGGTTTCTTTCTTTCTTTTTTTTCTTTTGGTGCTGGGAGAATTAGACCACAACTGTCAAAAGTGACTTTGATTTAAACTTTCATTTACCATCATGCTTTGAAGCACCAAAACATAGAATAACCATTTTGACAAAGCATATAATATTACTGTAAGCATGGCAATCATTCTAACAATTAAACTACCTTGGAAATTATTCTTAACTATCTCCCAAATTATATTTTTTTTTGTCCGTTCTCGTCTAGCTGAATTGGTGAATTTTGCATCAGATTTTCAATCCTGCCATATATATATATATGTAGGTCTTTGGTTATTCGGGTTTTCTCCCGCGTAAAATTGGAAGTGTCTTATGTGACTTCGATAAGTCTCATTCAGTTCATCTTCAGTTTCAGCTTGGTTTGGGAGCAATGTGATTGCAGCTATTTCTTCCTTTTTAACTGCTAGTGGGGTTTGAACTGATTGGGTGGGAGCTTGCTGATATATATATATATATATATATATATATATATATATATATATATATATATATATATATATATATATATATATATATATATATATATATATATATATATATATATATATATATATATATGTAGGTCTTTGGTTATTCGGGTTTTCTCCGTGTATTGAAGTGTCTTGGCGACGTTTGTGATCTCATTTCATCTTCAGGCTTCAGCTTGTGCTTCTGGGAGCAATGTGTGATTGCAGCTATTTCTTCCTTTAAGACATTATTTGGACAATCAGGTTTGCTGTATATGTTAAGTTCGGAAGTAGCGAGGCTGGAGACCAGGGTAGTGACAACAGCTCTTTAATATATGGTGAACCCAGCAACCTGGCTGGGGAAAAACCTCTCCTTATATACTGTTTAACCGCGGCTTCAACCAATCAACAACGTGCTTGTTTCCGCCAAAATATTTAAAGATACATAACACTCCTCCCTCCCAGAAAACACTTTACCATATTTACATATTATTTACATGTTATTTTTCGTAGTCACAAATAACCTGGGCGTCTCCTGATTCTTTCGGACCTCGCGGTTCAGTCCTGGGAGTGGTGTTGAGCTGGTCGGAGGGCTGTTTGCTCCTCCCAGCTCTTTCTCTAGGCCATCGGCCCTGGATTACTGCAGACTCTTTTTCTGGCCATCCGGCCTTGGATTACTGCAGAGTTTTCCTGCTGTTTCCAGGGAACCTGATGGCGTCGCTGGACCTCCGGGACCTCAGCTAAGTCTTGCGCCTCCCGGGTTATGGTCAGCTGTGGGTTCAAATAATGGTGGTCATGATCTGTCTCATTTAGCTCGGTTGTTCAGCTATTCGTTTCTTATCTGATCTATGTGGCGCCTCCATACTCGGTTGTCTTTAACTCAACAAGTATGACTTTGGACCGGTTGCTTTTATGATTTGCCTGCTAGCCAACTTGGGCCGTCCCCATAGTTGGGCCCACACTCGATCGCCTATGCCCATTTCTCTCTTTTCTAGTTCCCCTTGTAACCCTCTGGTGTGTAATGGGGATTCAAGCGGTCAAGTGGGCACCGGAGCTTCCGTCCCATCAATAATTCGGCTGGGCTTCTGCCTGTAGCAGTGCTTGGGGTTCTGTGCTGAGCGGCCAGAAAGAAATCTATCTTTGTTTGCCAGTCGCCTGGCTTGAGCCTGGACAATGCCTCCTTAGCGCCCGGACGGAACGCTCTGCAAGGCCATTCGACGCAGGGTGGAAAGGCGCAGAGAGGGCATGTCGGATGCCCTCTCTGCCAAGTATTCCTCAAACTGGGCTGCCGTGGAATTGCGGGCCGTTGTCGGATACTAGAGTGTCAGGCAAACCGTGGGTTGCGAATAGGTGGCGCAGGGCTGCGATTACTGCCTCGGCTGTCATGGATTTCATGAGAATGATCTCCAACCATTTAGAGAAAGCGTCGACTACCACTAGGAAGGTTTGGCCGTGGAAAGGGCCAGCAAAATCAATGTGGATTCTTGACCAGGGCCCTTGGGGTTTCCCATTCCCTGACTGGGGCCGTTGGGGGTAGAGGTCTGGACTCTTGGCAAGCCTGGCATTTCCCTACCCTCTCAGCAATCTCTGAGTCCATGAGTGGCCACCACACATAGCTTCTTGCTAGCCCCTTCATCCTTACGATCCCTGGGTGACCCTCGTGGAGGTCCAATACCTTTCCCCTCTCCGGAATCACCACCACGATCCCCCATAGCAGGCACCCCTTGAGCCGAGAGTTCCCACGTTTTTACAAATTCCTTAAACCGTTCGCCCGGCGCTGGCCACCCTCTTGTACCCAACCGAGTACAGTCCTCAAAATAATGTCCCGGTATGATGCCGAGCCACTTCCTTAGATGTGACTGGGCCAGAGTCCAAAGAGTCAATTAGCAGGATGGGCGTCCCGGTGGGGTCTTGATCGCCCTGGTAGTGGGCATCTGCTTAAGCGTCCGCATGCCCCACTTCTTTTCCTGGTCGATGATGCAGCTTGTAGGAATAAGCGGCTAAGAAAATAGTCCATCGGGTCAATCGTGGCGACAGTGCCACAGGGGTTGGGCGGTGGCCAGCCAGTATCGCTAACAGCGGTCTGTGGTCAGTAACAATTTCAAAGTCTCTCCCAAAAACATATTCGTGAAATTTTTACCCTGACACAATTGCTAGCGCCTTTTATCTAACTGGCTATAGTTCCTCTCTGTGGAGGACATCGTTCTGGAGTAGAAGGCTATAGGGGCTTCTGTGCCGTTTGGAAGTCTGTGGCTGAGCACAGCCCCACCCGTGGGGAGGCCATAAACCAGTAATAATGGCAATGAGCTATGATACTGGATCAGCAGGCTATCGCTCGAGAGTAGGTTTTTACTGCTTGAAAGCCCTACTTCCGACTTTCCCCAAGACCAAACAGTATTTTTCCCAGAAGCTTATGCAGCGGTTCAGCAGTCGCTTTGTTTTTAAAAACCGCGAAATTCACTAGCCCAGGAATGCCTGTAGCTCTGTTTTGTTTTGGGCGCTGGAGCCTTTCTGATTGCCTTGACCTTGCTCTCAGTGGGGTGAATTCCTTTCTTGTCTATTCGGTAGCCCAAGAATTCGATTCTACCCCTATCTGGCATTTGTTCACTTTAACCTTTAGTCCGGCTGACGGAAAATGCCCAGAACTTTTCTCAAACGCTCCCCAATTCCTCTAAATTTTCTGCTGATATCAATACATCATCGTAGGAACTACCCTGGGAGCCCTTGCAGAAGTCGTTCCATTAAATTTTGGAACAGCCCGGTGCCACACTCACCCCAAATTGTAATCGGGTACACTTGAAGCACCCTGTGAGTTACAATCGTTTGGGCTTGGCTGTGTTGGCGTCTACGGGCAGTTGTTGGTAGGCTTGAGCCAAGTCTAACTTTGCAAAGACTTGCCCTTGCCCCAAAGTGCAGCAAGTGTTGCACCACGGGAACGGGTGGCGCTTTTCTGTAAGGCTTTGTTTAACGTCGCCTTGTAGTCAGCGCAGATTCTAATTGACCCATCTGGTTTTACTGGGGTGACGATTGGCGTCTCCCACTTTGCGTGATCGACTGGCACCAAAATCCCTGATTTATGAGCTTATCTAGCTCCTTGTCAATTTTGGTTTAAGGGCAAAGGACTCTCCTTGCCTTTAACCTAATGGGGCTACCTGGGGTCTAAGTTGAAGGAAATAGGGGTCCCCTTGTACTTGCCCAGGCAGTCCTTGAAGACATCTTGAACTCGTTCATGAGTATGTCTTTCAGGTTACAGTCACTTCTGTAGATGCCAGTCACTCCCATGCCCAGTGCGAAACCAGTCTAGTCCCAACAAACTAGGCAGGGTCCCTTGACGATCGTGATGGGTAGGGTCTTCTTGTGTGGCCCGTATTCGACTCGGACAGAGGTGGTCCCTCGAACAGGGATGCGATTCCCTTGGTAGTCGTGGACTCGTAGCCGTTGTGTTTGCAGGTGGCGCTTCGCGACTGATGGCAACGACTTTGCCAAAGTGTCCCAGGACATGATGGTGGTCGCTGACCTGGTGTCCACTTCGAGTCGGCACCATACTCCTTCTAATTTGGGTTTGGTGAAGGTCGTCTTCTCCACCGGGTTGGTGACCTATGACCACAGTCGTTTGGTTGAATCGCGCCTTTTTGTTTGAGCCAATCACGGGTCGCCTTGCCGATCCAGCGCTCTGATTGGATTTGAATTTCCGGCGGGAAGGTTGGGGAGCTCGACAGACTTGAGCTAGGTGCCCTTTCTTCTCGCACCGCCGACATGTAGCGTCCTTGAACTTGCAGTGTTGGCGCTGGTGTTGACCTCCGCAACTTCCGCATTCGTCCCGGTCCTCTTTGCCGCGTTTCTCGGTTCGACAAACCCCTTCCTCATCCTCACCGTCAGATTCGGTTTGGATCTCTTCCTGGTGCACCGGGGTTGACTTTGTGCTCGCCTTTGGTGTGAGAGGCTTTTGCAGAGTCTCTGCCGCTTGGGTGGACATTTCATGCGCTCTGGCTTCGTCCAGGGCGTTTGCCAGCGTTAGATTGCTTTTTGATAGCAGCCGCCTCCGCAACCGCATGTCTCTGACCCCCCGGATGAGTTGCTCCAGCAGCGCCTCGTCCAGGTCTCGGTACCCACAGTCTTTGGAGGCTTTCCGCAGGGTGGCCATGTAGTCGCCGATGGATTCGCCCTCTAGCTGTCGGCGCTCCAAATTCAAACGCCGCGTATTTGGGGCGTTGGCGAAATGGTTTTTAGCAGGGTTTGCAGAGTTTGCCACGATACCGATTGTACCGGCGTTGGCTCTGCCAGGGCTTCCAGCGATGTCGATGACCTCGGGACCGCAGTGGCTCAAAAGTATGCCCTTTGCGGTTGTCTGGAACTCCTTGCAGTTCGTTGGCTTCTAGAAAGCTTTCAAACGGGTCATGCGTTCCCCATTTCTCTCTAGCTGGGTCAAGCGGGGCGGAGTGTAACTGGCCATCTCCGCGTTTCTGCCCTGGGTTTGCTGGGTTCGGTTCTTCCGTGCTTCAGCTCGGTTCTGGTGCTCCTAGCCTCGAGATCCCATCCTCGTCGCCAGTGTTAAGTTCGGGAAGTAACGAGGCTGGAGACCAGGGTAGTGACAACAGCTCTTTAATATAGGGTGAACCCAGCAACCTGGCTGGGGAAAAACCTCTCCTTATATACTGTTTAACCGGTGGCTTCAACCAATCAGCAACGTGCTTGTTTCCCGCCAAAATATTTAAAGATACATAACAATATATATATATATATATATATATATTTGTTTTCTGAGGTTTTCGCGGGTGTTTGTATGTAGATCTTTGGTTATTCGGGTTTTCTCCCGCGTAAAATTGGAAGTGTCTTGGCGACGTTTCGACGAAGTCTCATTCGTCATCTTCAGGCTTCAGCTTCGTGCTTCTGGGAGCAATGTGTGATTGCAGCTATTTCTTCCTTTTTAACTGCTAGTGGGGGTTTGAACTGATTGGGTGGGAGCTTGGCTGTGATATATATATATATATATATATATGTATTTTCAAGGTGTTAGTTTCCACTTTCAAAGCGCTCCATGGCATAGGACCAGGTTACTTATGGGACCGCCTGCTGCTACCGGCGACCTCCCATCGACCAGTACGCTCCCATAGGGAGGTTCTCCTCAGGGTGCCGTCGGCCAGTCAATGTCGGGTGGCGGCGCCCAGGGAGAGGGCCTTCTCTGTGGGGGCACCAACCCTCTGGAACAAGTTACCACCAGGTATCCGTCAACTCCCTGATCTTCGGACCTTTCGACGCGAGCTGAAAACATTTTTGTTTCACCGTGCAGGACTGGCCTAGTGGGGTTTTAATAAGGGGTTTTATTGGTTTTAAGTTCTTCAGCCAACTCTAAATTTTCCTTTTAAACTGGTCCTAAAAATTGTACTAACTGTCTTTACTAAGCTTTTAGTATTTAGGACTGATAAATTTTACATTTAATACAGAGGATATCACTTTACTAATCTCGGATACTGTAGAAAAGTCTGGAAGTTTGAATAAAAAACTTTAAAAGAAATCCTTAGACTTACAGGTAGACCTTCGACTTATGACCACAATTGAGTCCAGAATTTCTGCTGCTAAGCGAGACAGTTGTTAAGTGAGTTTTTCCCCATTTTACGACCTTTCTTGCCACCGTTGTTAACTGAATCACTGTAATTGTTAAATTAGCAACACGGTTAAAATTAAATTAAAATATTTAGGCTAGTCCCGCCCGATTAAATAATTAAAAGAGAATAACAAAGTTGGAAGGGACCTTGGAGGTCTTCTAATCCAACCCCCTGCTTAGACAGGAAATCTTGTACCACTTCAGACAAATGGTTATCCAACATCTTCTTAAAGACTTCCAGTGTTGGAGCATTCACATCTTCTGGGGGCAAGTTGTTGCACTGATTAATTGTTATAACTGTCAGGAAACTTTTCCTTAGTTCTAAGTTGCTTCTCTCCTTGATTAGTTTCCACCCATTGTTTTTTGTCCTGCCCTCAGGTGCTTTGGAGAACAGCTTCCCTCTTCTTCATGGCAGCCCCTCAGATCTGGAGTAAAATGCTACTGGTTCGAACCGGTGCTCTTCTCTGCACTCTTTCTAAAGTCTCAGCATCTTTTTTACAGCTAGTTGACTGCAGAAGGCAAGAAGCGATTTTCCTCTCATTTAGATCACCGCCGTATTAAAAAGAAAGATCCCAATCAGAATTTTCTCTCTCTCTCAGATAATCCCCGGTGACTTCCTATGCAGCAGAATTAACTGTATTTTATTTTACAGTAGGTATATGTCACTTTCTCCCTCTCTCTGGGATTACATAAATGTTTATCTCTCTGGCACCCATCCCTAACTTCTTCTTACTGATTTTGCAATATCTGGGAATGATAAATGTTCGTGCCGGGGGAAGGGGAAAGGGAAAAAAAAACAAAAAACCACAACCCTGAACAATTTCATCACTGTCTTCGCGAAGGTTTTATTGCATGGCTGCAGATTGGTTCCCACAGCAATTTACCACAAAATACTACAACAGGTCCCTGTCCTGACAGCACTGGCAGCGGTGAAGTGATGGAGAAAGCAACAGCAGAGAGATTTTCACTTTATCTCTCCACTCCTCGCCTCCCCGATAGGTGATAAAAATTGGTTGCAGTAGAGATTAAGTAGGATTTGGCTACCAATGAACTGGCAGGTACCAGAAGGTGTCGTCCTGGGGGGGGGGGTTTGCAGATTTTGAGGGAGGGGAGGAATTTATTAGTTTGGGCTGGAGTTGCATCCTTTTTGTAACGTTTGGCTGCAAATAGGAATGACAGCCATTGTGCAAATACCGAAGTCCTCCATTTATTTCACATTTCATTTGGTCGGGTGTAAAAAAGATGTTGTCTAGAAAAAGTGCAGAGAAGGGCAACAAAGATGATTAGGGGACTGGAGGCTAAAACATATGAAGAATGGTTGCAGGAATTGGGGATATCTAGTCTGATGAAAAGAAGGACTAGGGGAGACATGATAGCAGTGTTCCAATATCTCAGGGGCTGCCACAAAAAAGAGGGAGTCAAGCTATTCTCCAAAGCATCTGAGGGCAGAACAAGAAGCAATGGGTGGAAACTCTTCAAGGACAGAAACAACCTAGAACTAAGGGAGAAATTTCCTGACAGTTAGAACAATTCATCAACAGTGCTCCAACAATGGAGGTTTTTAAGAAGGGGATGGAGAACCATTTGTCTGAAATGACATAGAGTTTCCTGTCCGAATAGGGGATTGGACTAGAAGACCTCCAAGGTCCCTGCCAGCTCTGTTATTCTGATATTCTGACCTGAGCAGTTTTTAAGAAGAGATTGGACAGACATCTGTGTGAAATGATATAGGGTTTCCTGCCTGGGAAGGAGGTTGGACTAGAAGACCTCCAAAGTCCCTTCTAATCTATTCTATTCTGTTCTGTTCTGTTCTGTTCCGTTCCGTTCCGTTCCATTCCATTCCATATTTTCTATTCTATTCTATTCTATTCTATTCTATTCTATTCTATTCTATTCCATTCCATTCCATTCCATTCCATATTTTCTATTCTATTCTATTCTATTCTATTCCATTCCATATTTTCTATTCTATTCTATTCTATTCCATTCCATATTTTCTATTCTATTCTATTCTATTCTATTCTATTCTATTCTGTTCTGTTCTGTTCTGTTCTGTTCTGTTCTGTTCCGTTCCGTTCCGTTCCATTCCATTCCATATTTTCTATTCTATTCTATTCTATTCTATTCTATTCTATTCTATTCTATTCTATTCTATTCTATTCTATTCTATTCTATTCTATTCCATTCCATTCCATTCCATATTTTCTATTCTATTCTATTCTATTCTATTCCATTCCATATTTTCTATTCTATTCTATTCTATTCCATTCCATATTTTCTATTCTATTCTATTCTATTCTATTCTATTCTATTCTGTTCTGTTCTGTTCTGTTCTGTTCTGTTCTGTTCTGTTCTGTTCTGTTCCGTTCCGTTCCGTTCCATTCCGTTCCATTCCATTCCATTCCATTCCATATTTTCTATTCTATTCTATTCTATTCGATTCGATTCGATTCGATTCGATTCGATTCCATTCCATTCCATTCCATTCCATTCCATTCCATTCCATATTTTCTATTCTATTCTATTCTATTCTATTCCATTCCATTCCATTCCATTCCATTCCTTTCCATTCCATTCCATATTTTCTATTCTATTCTATTCTATTCTATTCCATTCCATTCCATTCTATTCCATTCCATATTTTCTATTCTATTCTATTCTATTCTATTCTATTCTATTCTATTCTATTCTATTCTATTCTATTCCTTTCCATTCCATTCCATATTTTCTATTCTGTTCTATTCTATTCTATTCTATTCTATTCTATTCCGTGACCATTCAAAATTACAGTGGCACTGAAAATTGTGACCGACTGATGACCATTTTTTCACATGACTTTTGCAGCATTCCCAGGGTCACATGATCAAAATTCAGACACTTGGCCAACTGACTCATGTTTATGACGGTTGCAGTATCCCGGGAGCATGTGAACCCCTTTTGTGACTTCCTGACAAGCAAAGAACAATGGGGAAGCCAGATTCACTTAACAACCGTGTTCCAAACTTAACAACAGCAGTGATTCACTTAACAGCTGTGGCAAGAAAAGTTGTTACATGGGGGCAAAGTTCACTTAACAAATATTTCACTTTAGCAGCAGAAATGTTGGGCTCAGTTGTGGTTGTAAGTCGAGGACTACCTATATTTCCAAAATGAGACTTAATTGGGTAGTATTTGGCCTGTTTGCCGCCTCTGATCTTCCCTGTCTTTATAAATCTCTGCTTCCCACTAATTAATTTTTCCCCCATAATTCTCCTTTCTCTTGAATGAGTCACATGGGCAAGGCCAGCCAATCGGGAACCACACTGAATGCATTGCGTGACAGAATGAGACGGACAATCGGATATGGATATAGATGATGACACCATTGATGATTAGATATTGATAATCTCTTTTTTTTCCCCCAGAGGGAACTACCGTATTTTTCGGAGCATAAGACGTACCTTTTTCCCCCCAAAAAGAGGGTGAAAATCTGGGTGCGTCTTATACGCCGAATGTAGCTCCACCCAGCTTCTCAAATGGAGGTTTCAGAGGCTGAAAAAAAGCATCGGAAACGAAGCTTCAGAAAAAAAAGCCTCCAAACAGAGCTTCAGAAATAAATAGAGCTTCAGAGGCTGTTTTGGAGGCTTTCAGAGGCAGAATTTTTTTTTCTTTTTCTGAAATGGAGTTTCAGAAGTTTCAGAGGCAGAAAAAAAAAGCCAAAAAAAGCAAGGCACAAAGCTCACAACCAAGGAATCTGTTGCTAAAATTCACCTCTGGGAACAGCTGTTTGGGGGTATTCCGGGAGGCCAATCAGCTTTTTTCCTATTTTCCTCCCCAAAAACTAAGGTGTGTCTTTTTTTTATTTATTTACATTTATATCCCGCCCTTCTCCGAAGACTCAGGGCAGCTTACATTGTGTAAGGCAATAGTCTCATCCTATTTGTATATTTATATACAAAGTCAACTTATTGCCCCCCCAACAATCTGGGTCCTCATTTTACCTACCTTATAAAGGATGGAAGACTGAGTCAACCTTGGGCCTGGTGGGACTCGAGCCTGCAGTAATTGCAAGCAGCTGTGTTTAATAACAGGCTTCTTACAGCCTGAGCCACCCACGGCTCTTATACTCCAGGGTGTCTTATACTCCGAAAAATATAGTATCTCATTTTACATTCCCTGTTATTTAGATGTACAAGGGGAAAGAGGAATGCCCAACTTGTACAGGTAGTCATTGACTTATGACCACCATTTTGAGCCCAACGTTTATGTTGCTAAGCGAGACAATGGTTAAAGTGAGTTTTGCCCCGTTGTAACCACCTTTCTTGCCACAGTTGTTAAGTGAAGCACTGCAGTTAGAATAGAATAGAATAGAATTTTTATTGCCCAAGTGTGATTGGACACACAAGGAATTTGTCTTGGTGCATATGCTCTCAGTGTACATAAAAGAAAAGATACCTTCATCAAGGTACAACGTTTACAACACAATTGATGGACAATATATCAATATAAATCATAAGGATTGCCAGCAACAAAGTTACAGTCATACAGTCCTAAGTGGACAGAGATTGGTGATGGGAACGATGAGAAGATTAATAGTAGTGCAGATTCAGTAAATAGTCTGACAGTGTTGAGGGAATTATTTGTTTAGCAGAGTGATGGCCTTCGGGAAAAAACTGTTCTTGTGTCTAGTTGTTCTGGTGTGCAGTGCTCTATAGCGTCGTTTTGAGGGTAGGAGTTGAAACAGTTTATGTCCAGGATGCGAGGGATCTGCAAATATTTTCACGGCCCTCTTCTTGATTCGTGCAGTATACAGGTCCTCAATGGAAGGCACGTTGGTAGCAATTATTTTTTCTGCAGTTCTAATTATCCTCTGAAGTCTGTGTTTTTCTTGTTGGGTTGCAGAACCGAACCAGACAGTTATAGAGGTGCAAATGACAGACTCAATAATTCCTCTGTAGAATTGGATCAGCAGCTCCTTGGGCAATTTGAGCTTACTGAGTTCTTAACAGTTCTTAAATTAGTAACATGGTTGTTAAGGGCACCCGGCTTCTCCATTGACTTTGCTTGTCAGAAGGTCACAAATTTTGATCATATGATGCCAAGACTCTGCAATCGTCATAAATACATCCCGGTTGCCAAGTATCTGCATTTTGATCATGTGACCATGGGGACGCTGCAAGGGTTGTAAGCAGTGGTGGTGTTGTGACTCCAGCCCCCGAATCTGGCCCCATGCCCGGAAGTGACTTGGAGCCGGGCCTGCTGCCAGAAAGTGATTTGGACAGTGAGGGGGAAGGGCCATCAGGACTTACCTCGGGAGCACCGGCTTCCCTGGCTCAGCTCCAGGAACCAGAAGCAGGCCAGGTAGAAGAAATAATGAGGCCTAGGAAGTACTGAGTCATGGAACCACACCCCACAGGATATAAAAGGCAGCGAGAGCTGGTGTGTCTCTTTGTAACAGGCAAATCCACTGATTGACTAGAGCTGAAGTTTGTGACTCACCAGCGTCGTGGAAAATAACGAGGGCTCTTGGCAGACGCTGGCTCTTTTGCCGCCAGAGCTGATAGTGCCGGCTAATTAAGCCATCATTCGGACGGAGGCGGAGGAGGACAGAACAGGGGGATTTCAATTTTTTTTACTACCGGTTCTGTGGCCGTGGCTTGGTGGGTGTGGCAGGGGAAGGATACTGTAAAATCTCCATTTCCACCCCACTCCAGGGATGGTTACTGCAAAATCCCCACTCCTTCCTTATCAACTGGGACTTTGGAGGCAAAGAATAGATGGGGGCGGGGCCAGTCAGAATTTTTACTACAGGTTCTCCAAACTCCCCAAAATTTCCACTACCGGTTCTTCAGAACTGGTCAGTACCTGCTGAAACCCACCTCTGGTCCTAAGAGTGCAAAATGGTCATAAGTCACTTTTCTCAATGCTGTTGTAACTTCCAATGGTCACTAAATGAATGGTTGCAAGTCAAGGACTACCTGTATTTTCTGTGACAGTTCGATTATTAGAAAGGTACTGGAGAATAAAATTGGGTGAAAATAAGGAATCATTCTGGACTCATGTATCCACTTTTGAGTTCTGCTGCCAA
This sequence comes from Ahaetulla prasina, assembly GCF_028640845.1. Classification (NCBI taxonomy): domain Eukaryota; kingdom Metazoa; phylum Chordata; class Lepidosauria; order Squamata; family Colubridae; genus Ahaetulla; species Ahaetulla prasina. The sequence goes on along the minus strand of NC_080540.1, from coordinate 291,447,954 downwards.
TTCTACAAATTGAACATGGTTTTTTGGGTGGGTAGGGGTTTGGGATAGGACTGTCCTCTAGATCAGGGGTCTCCAACCTTGGCCACTTTAAGACTTGTGGACTTCAACTCTCAGAATCCGTCAGCCAGCAAAGCTGGCTGACAGATTCTGGGAGTTGAAGTCCACAAGTCTTAAAGTGGCCAAGGTTGGAGACCCCTGATCTAGATGCTTCTCAAAAAGTTCAAATGAAATTGTCCCAAAGGTGCTTTATCAAAAGGCAACTGGACTTCCTTTATATTTCCTTGAAGACATTTCACTTCTCATCCAAGGAGTGGCTTCTTCAGTTCTGTTAAGGGTAATCTGGGTTCACAACTAAGGTTGTGGACTGTTGAGCAGAGTACCCTACGCATGAAAATGACTGAGACTGGTTGTATATAATAACAGTCACTTGCAGACAAACTGGGGTTTGATATTCCTTTACTTTTAGAAAAAAAGCAAAGTCATAGTCCAAAAACAATTCCAGGTCATACACATATAAAGTCAGTCTTCTTACCAACGTAGACTTACGAAACAAACAAGGTCTTCTTTCAGTTCAGCAAAACACAGTTCAATACACAACAGTCAGTATCCTGAGGAATCAGTAACTAGCCATGATCAAGCAACGATCATAAAGCTCACATATACAGTTGCAGAATGTCCTAAGGTTACAATGCTGTAGCGTCCCTGTAGATTCCCCACAAGCCATAATTTAGTAGTCCTTTTATACATTGGCTACAGAGCTCAACCAATCAGGATGCTTGCATGATGCAGCACAGCCTTAAAGCAATATCATGCCTTTCTATAAACATACATAGTCAGTTTATATATTGCCTGGCCAATTAGTTAGGCAAATAAAAATTTCCCTGACAAGTTCCCTTCTTCAGAACTGAAGAAGCTTCTCGGATGAGTAGCGAAATGTATTCAAGCAAAAAACAAAGACGGTCCAGTTGCCATTTGAAAAAGCACCTGTCGTGCCTGGAAGCCATATGACCTTGGTGCCTTCAGGGTCCAGGCCTGCCACAATCCTACCGTGGGAAGTTGGGAGGGGGAATAGCAAGAACGAAGTAGATTGAGCCATAACAAAATTCTCTGTAGAAGTTCAAGATCATGGTGTCTGTGCAAAGAAGAAATTGGAGGAGATCTTCTGTTCAAAAAAGAACTGATTGGAGCTGTGGTAGACATGTGGGAGATGTGGGCAAGGTCTTGAACTTTCTTTTGGATGAGGAAAACCCAGAAGCTTTCAGATTCGGGGTTTCCCAGATGTGCCAGTATAACATTTCTAATAAAAGTTAGCTTTGAGGAACTTCAAGCCTCGGAGTTTGATTTCGTTGGAGGTGTTACTTGGAACTCTGACAGCACCTTTGGGACCACCATAGATTTGGGTGACTGACAATCTCCACAGACACTCAGATTGAAATCATGTGCGAGATCATCCCTGAATAACTCAAAGCCTTGTGAATTAGGAGGGGAGGGATTAAAAAACTCTGGTGGGGTGTCCCACCAAGGGATTCGGCAATGAATTTTCTTGGTTAACGTCTTTATTTGCGGCAGATTTTCAAATGCGTTTGTAATTAAAAATGAGAAATCAAATATTTTTATTAAAATCGCCAGTTGTGCTGCCTCGTGCTCGAAACCAGCAGCGAGAAATTGGCAGCTATAAACGACAGTCTGAGCATTGTCAACTCCAACGGATAGATGACACAAAAACGACACATAACACAGACAGCGGTGAATTATGATGCTTCTGGAGCAGCTAATGATTTTGGTTTCCTACTTTCATGCGATCTGCCCTCTTCCACCTTTTCGTCCCCATTTTCCCCTGGAACAGGTGTGTTTTTAGCACCGTCCAAATTCATATTGGCAAAATGATCTACAGTGTCTAATTCAACCAAGAGTATAATCAATCACAATCCCTGGATCCTCCTCTTCTTGTCCTTCTCCTCCTCCTCCTCCCCCTTCCCCTTCCCCTTTCCCTCCCTCTTCCTCTTCTTCTTCTCCTCCTCCTCTTCCTCTTCTTCTTCTCCTCCTCCTCTTCCTCCTCCTCCTCCTCTTCTTCTCCTCCTCCTCCTTCTTTTCCACCTTCCTTTTCTCCAAAGCTTGACTTGTTAGAAACAAACTTGTCCAAACTAGGATAAGAAGACAGAACTACTGATCACATCCTGGTGAAGGGAATTATTGCAGTTGTTAAGTTAGTGACACGGTTGTTAAGTGAATCTGGCTTGCCCATTGACTTTACATGTCGGAAGGTGGCGAAAGGAGAATCACATGACCCCAGGACACTGCAACAGTCATAAATATGAGTCAGTTGTCAGGGCGTCTGAATTTTGATCTGGAGATGCTGCATTGGTTGTGAGTGTGAAAAAAATGGTCATAAATCGTTTTTTTTCCCCCCAGGCCCATTGTAAGTTCAAATGGTCACTACATGAGCTGTATTGGTCCCAAATTATGAGTACAAGTAGCCCTGGACTTACAACAGTGTGTTTAGTGACCATTCAAAGTTACAACAACACTGAAACAAGTCATTTATGACCATTTTTCACAATTGTTGCAGCATCCCCCCATGGTCATGTGATCAAAATTTGGACGCTTGGCAACTGGCTCATATTTATGATGGATGTGAAGTTGTGTCCGACCCATTGTGAACCTATGGACAACATTCCCCCAGGCCTTCCTGTCCTCTACCATCTCTGGAGTCCATTTAAGCTCACACCGACTGCCTCAGTGACTCCATCCAGCCACCTCATTCTCTGTCGTCCTCTTCTTCTTTTGTCCTCAGTCTTTCCCAGCATTAGGCTCTTCTCCAGTGAGTCCTTCCTTCTCATTAGGTGGCCAAAGTATTTCAGTTTCATCTTCAGGACCTGGCCTTCTAAAGAGCAATCAGGGTTGATCTCCTGTAGGACTGATCGGTTTGATCGCCTTGCAGTCCATGGGACTCTCAGGAGTCTTCTCCAGCACCAGAGTTCAAAGACCTCAATTCTTTGGTGCTCAGCCTTTCTTAAGGTCCAACTTTCATAGCCAGACATTGCAACTGGGAAAACCACAGCCTTCACCATACACACTTTTGCTGGCAGGGTGATGTCTCTGCTTTTTAGTACACTGTCTAGATTTGCCATAGCTTTCCTCCCCAGGAGCAAAGTGTCTTTCAATTTCTTGGCTGCGGTCCCCATCTGCAATGATCTTGGAAAAGATGGTTGAGTTAGTTTCACTGAACATCTCACGGGGTTTGCTTTAGGTTTGCCCAGAATCTCCTGCAATTCCTCCAAGGTGCAGATGAGAAAATTAACCAAGTTTCAAGACATTTTATCCAAGGTATTTATATGACCCCCACATAATACAGCTTTGGTTTCCAAGAATTTCTATCAGGGACAGGCATTGAGACTGTGCAGTTATAGAATAGAATAGAATAGAATAGAATAGAATAGAATAGAAGAGAAGAGAAGAGAAGAGAAGAGAAGAGAAGAGAAGAGAAGAGAAGAGTCCAGCCCCTTGCTCAAGCAGGAGGGCTGGCTTAAATAATTGTTTGATTAATTTTAACTTTTAGTATAAATTTTAATCATTGGGCTAATTTAAAATAAGTTTTTAAATCGTATTTTAAATTTGTATATTATATTGTATTGTTGGTTTTATTAGCTCCAGAGTCCTTGAGAAGGCGGTATAAAATCAAATCAAATAAAATAAAATAAAATAAAATAAAATAAAATAAAATAAACCTATACCCGTGCTGGCCAGCTGATTTTCGGGCCTTCTGGGCCCACCAGAAGTAGAGAAACAGGCTGTTTTCCTGCCTCCAGAGGATCTCGGGGTGATGGTGGGGAAGGCCCCTTTTTTTCTCTCCCCAGCCTCCAGAGCCCTTGTAGGAGTCTGGGGAGGGCAAAAATGGCCTTCCTCACCACCACCACCCCCAAGGCCCTGCAGAGGATGGAAACAGCCCATTTGCCAACTTTTGGTGGGACCGGAAGTCCCATTTTTTTTGCTGTCCCCAGCCTCCAGAGCCTTTGTAGGAGTCTGGGGAGGGTGAGAACAGCCTCCCCCCTCCCAGAGGCCCTCCGGAAGCCAGAAATGGCCCATTTGCCAACTTTCAGAAGGACAAAGGCTCCGGAGGCTGGGAACAGCAAAAAACGGGCTACTGTGCCATCATGTGCCAGGAGCGGGGGGGGGGGTCCTGCATACATGCAGGGTGCATAGAATTATGGGTGTGGGCATGCATGCGCGTGACCCCCCCCCCCAAACTCCTGGTACATGATGGCAAAAAGGTTTGCCATCACTCAGGGGTGAAATGCTCCCGGTTCGGACCGGCTCACGCGATCCGGTAGCGATGGTGGCTGCTGGTTCAGAGGACCGGTAGCAAAAATCCCTGGCCCCACCCCCTTGCCTCTGCACCATCAGCAGAGGGTTTGTTTGTTTTAAGAGCAGGCTTTTCTTCAGCCGAAACATGCCTTTAAGAGTAAAAAAAAGCCTTTGAGGATCCTGCCTCTCAGCTGAGATCGGCAGAGCCTTTAAACTTTAAAAAAAAAAATTTTTTTAAAGGCTCCTCTGGTGATCTCTCCTGAGTTCCTCATCAGCAGAACCTTAAAACCTCTGGGAAAACCTCATTTTAAGAGATTCTAAGGCACTTACCTGATTACTGATTGACCGCATGGCTTTTTTCCCAGCCCGAAAGCCCCAGTTTCACTTTCAGCACAAGACAGAATCAGTTGCTTAGCTAATCTATTTTATCACTGAGCCACTAATGCTGGCTGGCTTTGCTGGCTGAGGAACTCTGGGAATTGAAGTCCACAAACCTTAAACAATAAAATAAAATAATAAAATAAAATATTTGTGCAGCTTTCTGATATTTGGTGTGTTTCTGTAGCGTTTCACTCTAACTACACAAACACACAAAATCTCAGAAAGCTGTATGTGGTATTTTGTGTGTGTGTGTGTGTGTGTATGTCAGCTGTGTTGTGTTGTGTTGTGTTGTGTGTGTGTAAAGTGTGAAAGCTGGTTTTTGAGCTTTTTGTTGCTGTGTGAAGTGTGAAGTGCAGCTGCTTTTACATTGTTTATTAGTCAGTTGTGTTGTGTTGTGTTGTGTTGTGTGTGTATAAAGTGTGAAAGTTGGTTTTTGGTACCTCTTATTGTTTTTTAGCAAGGACACAGTGGCTCAGGGGCTAGGATGTTGAGCTTGTCGATCGAAAGGTTGGCAGCTCAGCGGTTCGAATCCCTAGTGCTGCCGTGTAACGGGGTGAGCTCCCGTTACTTGTCCCAGCTTCTGCCAACCTAGCAGTTTCGAAAGCACGTAAAAATGCAAGTAGAAAAAATAGGGACCACCTTTGGTGGGAAGGTAACAGCATTCCGTGCGCCTTTGGCGTTGAGTCATGCTGGCCACAGGACCACGGAGACGTCTTCGGACAGCACTGGCTCTTTGGCTTTGAAACGGAGATGAGCATCACCCCCTAGAGTCGGCAACAACTAGCATGTATGTGCGAGGGGAACCTTTACCTTTACCTTTACCTATTGTTTTTTATACTTTGTTCATTATTTTTATTATTTATTGTTATTGGCCACGCCCACCCAGTCATCTGACCACCAAGCCACATCCACCAATTAAGCCACGCCCACAGAACCGGTAGGGGAAATTTTTAGATTTCACCCCTTCCATCACTGCCCTATACCATTTCAGACAAACAGTTGTCCAATCTCCTCTTTAAAACCCTCCAGTGACGGAGCACCCACAACTTCTGAAGGCCAGCTGTTCCACTGGTTGTCCTCATTGTTAGGAAGTTTCTCCTTAATTCCAAGTTGCTTCTCTCCTTCATTAGTTTCCAACCATTGTTTCTTGTCTTGCCTTCTGGTGCTTTGGAAAATAATTTGATCCAGTGGTGGGTTTCAATTTTTTTTACTACCGGTTCTGTGGGTGTGGCTTGGTGGGCGTGGCATGGCTTGGTGGGCGTGGCAGGTGAAGGATACTGTAAAATCTCCATTCCCTCCCCAATTCAGGGGAAGGGCCTCTGTGGCTCAGACTGGTAAGACAGTCTGTTATTAACAGCAGCTGCTTGCAATTACTGCAAGTTCAAGCCCCACCAGGCCCAAGGTTGACTCAGCCTTCCATCCTTTATAAGGTAGGTAAAATGAGGACCCAGATTGTTGGGGGCAATAAAAGTTGACTTTGTATATAATATACAAATGGATGAAGACTATTGCTTGACATAGTGTAAGCCGCCCTGAGTCTTCGGAGAAGGGCGGGATATAAATGCAAATTAAAAAAAAAAAAGGTAACTGCAAAATCCCCATTTCCTCCCGATCAGCTGGGACTCGGGAGGCAGAGAATAGATGGGGGTGGGGCCAGTCAGAATTTTTACTACCGGTTCTCCGAACTACTCAAAATTTCTGCTACCGGTTCTCCAGAACTGGTCAGAACCTGCTGAAACCCACCTCTGATTTGATCCCCCTCTTCTTTATGGCAGCCCCTCAAATACTGGAATACTGCTATCATGTCACCTCCCTAGTCCTTGTGATGCACTTAACAACTGTAGCAAGAAAGATCGTAAACTGGACACTTCACTGGTCTGCTCAGCAACAGACGTTTGGGGCTAAATTGTGGTTGTTAAGTTAAAAACGACTCATGCAGCTTATTTGGAAATCCAGGTTTGCAAGGTGCTGTTGTGTGCAGATGTGTGAACTCCCCAACACCCATCAAAGTCTGAACACAGCCATCTGAAATATGGCAGGCTGATCTCCATCTGCAGGAGGAACTTTGCATCCAGTTCCGCCTTGATATCAAGATAGATATTGATCTGTCCCGTTTTGAAAGCAGGTCTCTTGCATATAATTGTCTGAGACTTAGCAGGTTATCCTCAAAAGGAACCTAATGATTTTTAAATTTTTTTTGCAAATTTCTTCATAAGACGGAATAGAATAACAGAGTTGGAAGGGACCTTGGAGGTCTTCTAGTCCAACCTCTTGCTCAAGCAGGAAACCCAATACTATTTCAGACAAGTGGTTGTCCAATCTCTTCTTAAAAACCTCCAGTGATGGAGTGCCCACAACTTCTGGAGGCAAGTCGTTCCACGGATTAATTGCTTTATCTGTCAGAAAATATCTCCTTAGTTCTAAGTTGCTTCTCTCCTTGATTAGTTTCCTGTCCTTGCTTCTTGTCCTGCTCTAAGATGCTTTGGAGAATAGGTTGATTCCATCCCCCTTTCTTAATGGTGCCCCTTAGATGTTGGAAGTCTTTTCATTAGACATACCCAGTTCCTGCAACCGTTCTTCATATGTTTTAGCTCTTAATCGTCTTTGTTGCTCTTCTCTGCACTTTTTCTAGTGTCGACATCTTATTTATTTCACGGTGACCAAACTGGATGTCTTTTCATCCATATATAATTGTCTTTCTGTCTGTCTTGTCTATCTGTCTTTACCTTTTTATTCATTTATCCATCCATCTATCCAACCATATCGATCTATCTATCATCTATCTATCATTTATCTTATCATCTATCATCTATCTATCTATCTATCTATCTATCTATCTATCTATCTATCTATCTATCTATCTATCTATCTATCTATCTATCCCTCTATCCATCCATATCTATCCATTCCTATTTATTATCTGTCTCTGTCTATCCTATCCTATCCTATCCTATCCTATCCTATCCTATCCTATCCTATCCTATCCTATCCTTCCATCCATTCACCCTCCCTCCCTCCCACTCACCCACCCATCTCTCTATCCATTCATATCTATCCATTCCTATTATCTGTCTCTGTCTGTCCTGTCCTATCCTATCCTATCCTATCCTATCCTATCCTATCCTATCCTATCCTATCCTATCTTTCCATTCATTCACCCTCCCTCCCTCCCACTCACCCACCCATCTCTCTATCCATTCATATCTATCCATTCCTATTATCTGTCTCTGTCTATCCTGTCCTATCCTATCCTATCCTATCCTATCCTATCCTTCCATTCATTCACCCTCCCTCCCTCCCACTCATCCACCCATCTCTCTATCCATTCATATCTATCCATTCCTATTATCTGTCTGTCTATCCTATCCTATCCTATCCTATCCTGTCCTGTCCTGTCCTGTCCTGTCCTATCCTATCCTATCCTGTCCTGTCCTGTCCTGTCCATCCATCCATTTAAATCTATCCATCCATCCATCCATCCACCCACCCACCCTTCCTCTCACCAACCCATCCATCTATCTCTCTATCCATTCATATCTGTCTGTCTGTCCTCTATACAGTATTTAGTAAATTTCTGTGCTTTGGAATATAGTTTTTGTCAATACAAAGCCTCTGAATCCTAATGTTTTGCTCTATAAATGGAATAAGCATCCATGAGTGCAATTTTCCTTCCACTTATGGAAGAAAACTTTAAGATCTAGATCAATAATTATGCAAGTTAATTTATTGGATTGCTTTAATCTGTTTATTTGTTTATTTATTTGTGGATGTGTGTGCGAGAGAAGGGAAGCGATCCCCCGGGGGCTCCGGCTACCAGAATAGGAATTGATTTCTAAATAAAAATAAAATATTTTGGTACCTGTTTTGTCTATAAATTGGGGTTAAGATGATGTGTTTCAATACAGCGCAGAGCTCCTGTTTGTTTAATGATTGCCCAGAGAGTGGGTTGAGTATCAATCTATCAATCTGAGAGCAGCAAACTAGATTTCTGGGGCTGGAAGAAGGGAGGGCGAGGGAGCGGGAGGCACAAAGCATCCAGGGAACATGAAGTTCAGTATTTTTCAGTTTAAAAATGACCCATTGGGCGAGTGTCTATCCACAATGGCTTAATTCTCCAGAAAACCATCCATAAACATAAAAATGTTTATGGTTTTATGAACATAAAAATGTTCTTTCTGCGCCAACTCAGTAAGCTCAAACTGCCCAAGGAGCTGCTGATTCAGTTCTATAGAGGAATTATTGAGTCTGTCATTTGCACCTCTATAACTGTCTGGTTCGGTTCTGCAACCCAACAAGAAAGACACAGACTTCAGAGGATCATTAGAACTGCAGAAAAAGTAATTGCTACCAACCTGCCTTTTACTGAGGACCTGTATACTGCACGAATCAAGAAGAGGGCCGTGAAAATATTTACAGATCCCTCACATCCAGGACATAAACTGTTTCAACTTCTACCCTCAAAACGACGCTATAGAGCACTGCACACCAGAACAACTAGGTACAAGAACAGTTTTTTCCCGAAGGCCATCACTCTGCTAAACAAATAATTCCCTCAACACTGTCAAACTATTTACTAAATCTGCACTACTATTAATCTTCTCATCGTTCCCATTACCCATCTCTTTCCACTTATGACTGTATGACTGTAACTTTGTTGCTGGCAATCCTTATGATTTATATTGATATATTGACCATCAATTGTGTTGTAAATGTTGTACCTTGATGAAGGTATCTTTTCTTTTATGTACACTGAGAGCTTATGCACCAAGACAAATTCCTTGTGTGTCCAATCACACTTGGCCGGGATAGCTCAGGCAATAGAGAAGCCTGTTATTAGAACACAAAGCCTGCAATTACTGCAGGTTCGAGCCCGGCCCAAGGTTGACTCAGCCTTCCACCCTTTATAAGGTAGGTAAAATGAGGACCCAGATTGTTGGGGGGGCAATAAGTTGACTTTGTAAAAAAAAATATATACAAATAGAATGAGACTATTGCCTTATACATTGTAAGCTGCCCTGAGTCTTCGGAGAAGGGCGGGGTATAAATGTAAACAAAAAAAAAATAAAAAAAAATTCTATTCTATTCTATTCTATTCTAAACTACCTTCAAGTTTCTGGTTTTGAACTCTTGATTGTCCTCTTCTGGGCCTGCTGCCCCCTCCCGCGTCCCTTTCCACCGTCAGCCTCTTGTCAAGGAAAGGAAAGGCTGAATTGATCAGCCTCTGCCAGCAGCCTTGAGAAAGTTGATTCAGATATTGACTTCAAAGGAGCTGGTTTTAACTCCACCGGTTCCAGAAGCTGCGAGGGCTGAACATCAAAGCTATTAACCTCTGACCTTCCCAGTTGGCGAGACATCAGAAGAGCAGTAATTAGGAAGTCAATTGGCATCACATGTCTCACTTACACCAGCAATGTCAATCAATAGTAGTGGTGACAGATTCATTAGGCTAAGCCTTGCAGCTCCAGCTAGTAACAGCCTCATAAAATACACTTTCGGAGCATAGCATGGGAGGGGCAGCCAGAAGAACTTGCTAGCGTGACAATATCTAGTGACTGGGATGTGTTTAATTTATGAGGAGTGACACCCTGGATCGCCCTTACCATAGGATCCTGGTTTTTTGTTTTTTTTTAAGAAGCAATGGTGAAATTTTTAAAACGCATCTTTTTTTTTTAATAGAATAGAATAGAATAGAATAGAATAGAATAGAATAGAATTTTTTATTGGCCAAGTGTGATTGGGCACACAAGGAATTTGTCTTGGTGCATATGCTCTCAGTGTACATAAAAGAAAAGATACCTTCATCTAGAATAGAATAGAATAGAATAGAATAGAATAGAATAGAATAGAATAGAATAGAATAGAATAGAATAGAATTTTTTTATTGGCCAAGTGTGATTGGACACACACGGAATTTGTCTTGGTGCATATGCTCTCAGTGTACATAAAAGAAAAGATACCTTCATCAAGGTACAACATTTACAACACAAATGATGGTCAATATATCAATATAAATCATAAGGATTGCCAGCAACAAAGTTACAGGCATACAGTCATAAGTGGAAGGAGATGGGTGATGGGAACGATGAGAAGATTAATAGTAGTGCAGATTTAGTAAATAGTTTGACAGTGTTGAGGGAATTATTTGTTTAGCAGAGTGATGGCCTTCGGGAAAAAACTGTTCTTGTGTCTAGTTGCTCTATAGCCTCGTTTTGAGGGTAGGAGTTGAAACAGTTTATGTCCAGGATGCGAGGGATCTGTAAATATTTTCACGGCCCTCTTCTTGATTTGTGCAGTATACAGGTCCTCAATGGAAGGCAGGTTGGTAGCAATTATTTTTTCTGCAGTTCTAATGATCCTCTGAAGTCACTTAAAGTCCTCTTAAAGTCACATTTTCTTCTTTCCCAATAGGGCATTTTTGCAAACATCAGGCTACCTATGAAAAAGAATTAGCAACGGTAAACTTTGAGTGCCTGTTTAATGTTGAAACAAAACTTGGCTTTTATCAACCAGAGATTTAAGAATCAATCAGAATAGAGCAAGAAGGCACCTTGGAGATCTTTGCTGGCTGAGGGATTCTGGGAGTTGAAGTCCTCCAGGTTTAAAGTTGCTAAGGTTGGAGACCCCTGTTCTAGTCCGTCCAACCCACTGCTCAAGCAGGAGACCCTCTACCATTTCAGACAAAGAGACTGGACAGCCAGTCTGAAAGTGGTCTAGGGCCATGATGGTGAACCTATGGCACACATGCCACACAGGTGGCACGTAGTGCCCTCTCTGTGGGCATGTGAGCCATTGCCCGAGTTGAGCTCTGCCATGCGGCGGCATGCACAGCGGGCAGGGCGCATGCGGTGGGGGCATGCATGCATCCTCAGGGGGTGGGACACGTGAGGAGGCACACACTTGCATGGGGGGGCAGAGTGTGTGCAGAGGGCACGCACGCATGCATAGGGGGCGAAGCACATGAATGGGGGCTGTGCACGCATTGAATTTTGGGGGTTCGGGCACGTTTACGTGTGTGCATGCTTGCGCTTTGGCCACTCGGTCCGGAAAAGGTTCACCACCCCATGGGGAAAGGGTTGGATTAGAAGACCTCCAAGGTCTATTCTATGCTATGCTATGCTATGCTATGCTATGCTATGCTATGCTATGCTACTCTACTCTACTCTACTCTACTCTACTCTACTCTACTCTACTCTACTCTACTCTACTCTACTCTACTCTACTCTACTCTACTCTACTCTACTCTACTCTATTCTATTCTATGCTACCCAACCCTACCCTATCCTACCCTATTTCTATTTCTATTTCTATTTCTATTTGTGTGTCCAATCACACTTGGCCAATAAAGAATATTCTATTCTATTCTATTCTATTCTATTCTATTCTATTCTATTCTATGCTATGCTATGCTATGCTACGCTACGCTACTCTATTCTATTCTATTCTATTCTATTCTATTCTATTCTATTCTATTCTATTCTATTCTATGCTACCCAACCCTACCCTATCCTACCCTATTTCTATTTCTATTTCTATTTGTGTGTCCAATCACACTTGGCCAATAAAGAATATTCTATTCTATTCTATTCTATTCTATTCTATGCTATGCTATGCTATGCTATGCTATGCTATGCTATGCTATGCTATGCTATGCTATGCTACCCAACCCTACCCTACACTATGTCTATGTCTATGTCTGTTTGTGTGTCCAATCACACTTGTCCAATAAAGAATATTCTATTCTATTCTATTCTATTCTATTCTTTCTATTCTATTCTATTCTACGCTACCCAACCCTACCCTATCCTACCCTATTTCTATTTCTATTTCTATTTGTGTGTCCAATCACACTTGGCCAATAAAGAATATTCTATTCTATGCTATGCTATGCTATGCTATGCTACCCAACCCTACCCTACACTATGTCTATGTCTATGTCTATGTCTATTTGTGTGTCCAATCACACTTGTCCAATAAAGAATATTCTATTCTATTCTATTCTATTCTATTCTATTCTATTCTATTCTATTCTATTCTATTCTATTCTATTCTATTCTATGCTATGCTACCCAACCCTACCCTATCCTACCCTATTTCTATTTCTATTTCTATTTGTGTGTCCAATCACACTTGGCCAATAAAGAATATTCTATTCTATGCTATGCTATGCTATGCTATGCTATGCTACCCAACCCTACCCTACACTATGTCTATGTCTATGTCTATGTCTATTTGTGTGTCCAATCACACTTGTCCAATAAAGAATATTCTATTCTATTCTATTCTATTCTATTCTATTCTATTCTATTCTATTCTATTCTATTCTATTCTATTCTATTCTATTCTACGCTACCCAGCCCTACCCTATCCTACCCTATTTCTATTTCTATTTCTATTTCTATTTGAGTGTCCAATCACACTTGTCCAATAAAGAATATTCTGTTCTGTTCTGTTCTATTCTATTCTATTCTATTCTATTCTATTCTATTCTATTCTATTCTATTCTATTCTCATCTTGCCAGTAGGAACTCTCCCACCCCAACTGTTAGCTGCAATGCAGGAGGACACTGTCTCACTTTCTCACTATTATGACCTTGCTCCTGATATAAATCAGCCCACACACTTAGAGGAGGGCAGGGTAGAGGGGAGGAAATCCAGTGACATTTTGCAAACAATCACTCTGTGTTCAAAATCTCTACCCATTCTTCTTCAAAAACTGCCTCCGTTGTCCTTCGTGGCTGACTTGGGAGACAAATTGTAGGAAACTCCAGGGGTGAAATCTACTTACCTTCCTTACCGGTTCGGAAGTGAACATGCCGTGTATGTGTGCTCGCTTCACTCATGTGCGCATGTGCATCACATGCGTGCGCAGACCTTCTGCGCGTGCGCAGACTTTCTGCACATGCGCAAAGCCTTCTGTGCATGCACAGAAGGTAAAATCATATTACTTCCTGGTTAAAATCAGGAAGTAATGACACCCGGGTAGGTGGGCGGAGCTTTGCTCCACCATCGCTACCGGATCGCCGAACCACCAGCCACAATCTCTACTGGATCACGGGATCTGGTCAGAACCAGGAGCATTTCACCCCTGGGAGACCCTGAAGTATGGGAGGTTCTGCCCTTGAGTAAATCTGTGCTTAGAATCAGGGGCAGTCCTAGGCTGTATTAATAGAGGGATAGAATCAAGATCACATGTAAGTTTTAATACCTCTCACAATACTTGACAACACAGTATCAACAGTAGAAACCTTCAAATTTCTGGGTTCTATCATATCGCAAGATCTCAAATGGACAGCTAACATCAAAAACATCATTAAAAAAGGACAACAAAGAATGTTCTTTCTGCGCCAACTCAGTAAGCTCAAACTGCCCAAGGAGCTGCTGATCCAATTCTACAGAGGAATTATTGAGTCTGTCATTTGCACCTCTATAACTGTCTGGTTCGGTTCTGCAACCCAACAAGAAAAACACAGACTTCAGAGGATAATTAGAACTGCAGAAAAAATAATTGCTACCAACCTGCCTTCCATTGAGGACCTGTATATTGCACGAATCAAGAAGAAGGCCGTGAAAATATTTGCAGATCCCTCACATCCTGGACATAAACTGTTTCAACTCCTACCCTCAAAACGACGCTATAGAGCACTGCACACCAGAACAACTAGACACAAGAACAGTTTTTTCCCGAAGGCCATCACTCTGCTAAACAAATAATTCCCTCAACACTGTCAGACTATTTACTGAATCTGCACTACTATTAATCGTTTCATAGTTCCCATCACCAAACTCTTTCCACTTATGATATATGACTATAACTTGTTGCTGGCAATCCTTATGATTTATATTGATATATTGACCATCAATTGTGTTGTAAATGTTGTACCTTGATGAACGTATCTTTTCTTTTTCACTGAGAGCATATGCACCAAGACAAATTCCTTGTGTGTCCAATCACACTTGGCCAATAAAATTCTATTCTATTCTATTCTAATAAGACTTTATAATTGCCTTGGTAAGGCCACACTTGGTGTACTGCCTCCACTTTTGGTTGCCATGATATAAAAATATGTTGAGACTCTAGAGAGAGTGCAGAGAAGAGCAACAAAGATAATTAGGGGGCTGGAGTCTAAAACGTACAAAAAACGGTTGCAGAAACTGGATATGTCTAGTTTAATGAAAAGAAGGACTAGGGGAGACATGATAACAGGGTTCCAATATCTCAGGGGCTGCACCAAAGAAGAGGAGTTAATTTAGATGTTTGGGGGTTAGGCAGGAGAGTGATTTCTGCTTCAGCTCGTCGTTCGTTGTGTCAGGGAAACACGCCAGAAGAAAACCTTCTCGCGAGTTCGAGAAGTTTGATTGAACTCACGAGAAGGTTGTCGTTTACAGCATGTTTCCCTGGACACAACGGCGAGGAACGCGACGGAGCTGGAAAGGTTCCGCTTCTCACCCGCCCTACCTGCCAACCCCCAAATTGCATCCCTAAAGGGGGCGGGTGGCTAAACGAGGGACAGGAGTCCTGCCATGCCCGGCGAGGGGAAGAGAAGAAATGGCAAGGGGAGTCACATCTCGCTCCATGTGTCTCGCTTCTCCCCCACCCTGCCTGCCACCCCTCTCAATAAAGAGACGGCGGGGAAGGGAAGCAGCTGTTGCCATTGGGGTGGGGTGGGATGTATTGGGCCACTCGGCCACCACAAAGAACAGGGAGGGGAGGCGACGGCAGTGACGAGACATCCAGCCCCACACTCACTGCCTCCTGCACCCCCAAAATAATAAGGGCCAAGCCCTTATTTGAAGGAGTCAAAAGAAAATAAGAGCCTGTCTTATTTTCGGGGAAACAGGGTAGCAACTACCAAGAAACTATTCCCATGCCTGGTAGAAGATAATTTTCCCAGAAGGTGGAGTCATGACTAAAATATTATGGCATTCACTCTTCTGTCCCTAATTGATAAAGCTGATAAAAACAAAAGTTTCTAACTAATTGATCTGCAACAGAGAATTAAATCAACAGCTGTCCTGTTTTAAGTTCCTTCACATCAGGTAGGCTTCCAAGAATTTTAGGGCAAGGATGTGAGGTCCGAAGGGAAACCATCTAAGAACAGAAGTGAGCAAAGGGAAGGATTTCAAACAAATGGAGCCTCTGTGGCTAAACGTAACTATCTATGTTAGATGTAGAGCAGCGGTCACCAACTGGTGGTCCATGTACCACTGGTGGTCCGCGAGAAAATTTTGGTGGTCTGCAAAAAAATTATTTCCAATTTTTATATTGCACTAAATCAGGGGTCCTCAAACTATGGCCCCTGGGATAGATACATGCAAGGAACATTTGTGTTGCTGCAGAGTTTCCCCTTTCAGGGTCTTTTTGTACGGGTCGGAGGGGAACAGAAATTCCGACTTGGGGTCTGCTTCAGCCTCCTGGTGCAGGGCTTTGGGCGAAGGCTGGAGGGAAGCGCTGCTGGTGGCGAAGAGCCGGAGAACCTTGTTCCACTGGGACTGCATCATGGCCTGGAACTGGCTGACCATCTCAGCCCACTGAGCCTCCAGGCACTGGTACCTGGCCTTGAACTACCGCAGGTCTTCCCTCTGCTTGAAAAGCCTATGCACGTAGTCCTCAGTGAGGTGCTTCTACTGAGCCTCTTTCTCGGTCACATCCAGTTTGAACTGAGCCAGCTGTTTTCTCATGTTGGCTGCTTAGCTCCAGCAGCTGCTTCCTGTTGGGACCTTACGGAGGCTGAGGAGGGAGGAGTGGCTGGGAGGGGAGGGGTGAGTAGAGGCTGGTGAGGCGCCTCTCCACATGAGTGACATCTAGTTGGCCACGCCCACCCAGTCACATGACCACCTAGCCACGCCCACCCAGCAGGTCATTAGGCAGATCATATTTGTGGTCCGCGGGATTTAAAATTATGAATTTGGTGGTCCAAAAGGTTGGTGACCCCTGATGTAGAAGGAGCGGCAGAACCTGAGGCAGACTTAAAAGGGGGACCAGTTTATATAGCCTATATAGCCCTATATAGCCACAAGCGGTCTAAGTTCAACCTCATTTGAATTCTATCGGCCTTTATTTAACTCCAAGCCGTTGAGAAGTTATGTGTGTACATAAGCATTTTAGCAATAAATCAGTTTATTTGGACCTTCATGGTCTTTTGCATTTGACACTAGTCTTACATGAAGCTTTTTTCCACAATTACCTTGTTAGAGGATTTAGGATGACAATGAACATAGACCAAAGGTCATCCAATAACAGGATTCCAAAACTGGTTGCTTTCAAGTTCCTTGACATGTTTTGTTCCGGGGTGAAATGCTCCTGGTTCAGACCGGATCGCCTGATCCATTGGCGATGGCGGCGTGTGGTTCGGAGAACCGGTAGCAAAAATCCCTGCCCCCACCCCCATGCCTAGCTGAGCCGCGTGATCATCGGAGGTTTTTTTTTTTTTTACTTTTAAAAGCATTTTTTCTACAACCTCTTCAGCCAAAGAGGTTGTTAAAAAATGCTTTTAAAAGGCTCTGACGATCCCAGCTGAGTTGCCTGATCGTCAGAGGCTTTTTTTTTCTTTTAAAGACAAAAAAAATGCTTTTAAAAGAAAAGGAAAGCCTCTGACGACCAGGCAACTCAGCTGGGATAGTCAGAGGAGCCTTTTAAAAGCATTTTTTCTACAACCTCTTCGGCCGAAGAGGTTGTAGAAAAAATGCTTTTAAAAGGGGGGGGGAAGTTGGCCACGCCCACCCAGTCACATTACCCCACCACCACCAAGCCACACCCACAGAACCGGTAGTAACAAATTTTACATTTCACCACTGCTTTGTTCTCTTTAAAAGTAAAGACTTGGCAATCTTTTAGAGCTAATTTTGGAATCCTAAAGTATCCTGGAAATTAAAGAGGAGGCTTAGTGCATTTTTTAGGGCTGAGTCTCTTGAAACGAATTGAAGTGCTTCTTTCCCAACTGAACTGAGTAATTTTTTCATGAGATAAGCTATCGATAGACTCCCCTGTCGTTGATGTCCAATATCCTCTTGGTTGCTGATGTCTCATAACCTTTTCGTTCATTTCCCAGCCTCTCCCTTCCCCCATCTCTCATCCCTCTGGGTGCTCTGAAGTCTTCAGATCCCAAGCATTTAACTAGCAGTTGAATGGGTCATAAAAGTAAAAATGCAATCAGAAATAAAGTCTTCGTTCCAAGAGAAGAGAATTCCCACCAGAAGCCCAAGTTCACGGAAGTGGGGCATGGCAACATTCCTCAAGAGTCAAGGTTTCCAAGAAAGCTTCACAGGGGGAGCACAGTTTAGAGCAAGGTACCTGTGCCAGACCGAGCTCAGGTGGGACGTTAAATACAGGAAGCTTTCAGATAGTGCCTGAACAGAGCTGGCATCAGCTAAACCCGATTTCCAGTACCTGGTTATTTCTGTGTGGTCCTGTGCCAGGTACTTGTTTATTCAGCTTACCACTCTTCAGTCATCTTTTCTGGGATTCTTCACAGGAAGATGGCAGCATGCCTAGAGGTTGGGTGGGTGAGATGCAGCTCAAGGTCTGAGTCACAAAGGTCGAAAGTATGGTAGATGCCTTCTCCTCGCTAAATATCTATGGAGATTCTCAGTCATCCAGATCATGGTTGTCCCAAAGGTGCTTTCTCGAGAGGCAAGTGGACTTTCTGGTTTTTCTTCGAAGGCGTTTCGCTTCTCATCCAAGACGCTTCTTCAGCTCTGACTGGATGATAAATCCTTCCTTTCCACACCATCCAGTCAGAGCTGAAGAAGCTTCTTGGATGAGAAGCGAAACGTCTTCGAAGAAAAACCAGAAAGCGTGTTGTTACCGTCCTTGCATCCAAAGGGGGCAGGATGTCCCAATTTGACATCCTCAGTCATCACTATGGTCACCAGCAACCCACTTGGAGCCTGCAAGGCTCTGCATCTTGCCTGGTATGATTTGATGCCTTGGATTCATAACTCAAACAAACAAATGGACTCTCAGGGCATCTATCACCACTTTCTTGAGTGTTGAGCCACAGTACCGCAGTGGTGAGAGTGCAGTACTGCAGGCTACTTCTGCTGCCTGCCGGCTGCCTGCAATTTGGCAGTTGAAATCTCACCAGGCTCAAGGTTGACTCAACCTTCCATCTTTCTGAGGTGGGTCAAATGAGGACCCAGATTGTTGGGGGCAAGATGCTGACAGCTTAGAGAGGGCTGTAAAGCACTGTAAAGTGGTATATAAGTCTTATTGCTATTGCTATTCTAACAAAGCTCCATCTCAAGGACAATATCTGATTTCTAAGAACAGTTCCGAGTTTGCATATGTACTCTGGAGACCTTCATAAATGAATCAAACCATGAAATCAACCCTACAGATGGCTATGTCTTGAGATCGGCTATAATTACAGAATCATGGAAGGTTGATTACCTCCCAGTGAATCAAGGAGGTGTTTACCTGAATACTCTTTGCCATGCTTATATTATATTTCAGCTGATTTCACCCAGACCATGGCTTTTGCATATTTCTATCAAAATTGCCTACTTTACAATGACCATGGAGTTGGGGGTTTTTTGTTGTTATTGTTTTGTTTTGTTTTTCAGCTTGGTTGTTATTGAAATATCAGTTCTTCTTATTCTCCCTTCTCTGCTTTGAATGCTGTGTTGATCTGAACTTCTAGAGCGGGGGTCTCCAACCTTGGCCACTTTTAAGACTTGTGGGCTTCAACTCCCAAAGCTGCAAAGCTGGCTGAGGAATTCTGGGAGTTGAAGCCCACAAGTCTTAAAGTGGCCAAGGCTGTAGACCCCTGTTCTACTAGAGAACCATTGACCTTCTAGAGAACCATGATCCATTCTTAAGATGGCGAGTAGAAGAACTGGTGAAAGATTGAAGGGTCCTTGGTGCTCTCTGAGCGTGGTGGTTTCCTTGCAGATGTTTCATTACCAAAACTAGGTAACATCATCAGTGCTACTAATGAATGGTGTTTGCTCTCAGTTTACATTCTAATGGTTCGCCCTTTCAACGTTGGCGAAAGTTTTCTTGGAGGTTCTATGGTGGGGCTGTTTACTGTTGACTTATTCAGCTGTTCTTGGATTGGGGTATTGTGTTTACTTCTTGTTTGTTGGTCTGATGGTAATCTTGATGGTCATCTCTTCTCGTCTGGCTGTTGATTGCTGATGGGGAGGTATTCTGGTCTTCTTGTTCCCTTTTTGGCTTATGATTGTCTCTTTTGCACAGTGTGTAGATGTGGTTGATGTCTATGTGTCTGCCAGCTTTGGAAGCCATATTAGTACCGGGAGCTTCCACGCTGCCGCCTTCTTGTGTGTGTGTGAAAGTAGGAAGGGGGATTTAGTAGAAGGAATGTAGTTTGACAAAATAGCATTCTTCTTTTCGGTCAAGGTCATGACAGTCCTGCATCTGGACAAATGTGATTGGACAAATGTGATGGACTGATGGGTGCAGGGGATGGATTTGGGGATTAATTTATTAATAATAATAATAATAATTTTGATTTACTGAGGGAAAACCCAGAACTCTCAGATTCGGGTTTTCCCAGATGTGCCAGTATACCTACTCTAATAAATGGAACTTTGAGAAAATCGTTGCCTCAGAGCTTTTAATTGGAATTGGGGGCTTTCTGGAGTTGGGGGTTTTCATCCATTATCTATGAATGGCCAACTTGTCAGAATGCGGGAAGTGGTGGGATTCAAGCAATTTAACAACCAGTTCTCTGCCCTAATGATTTCTTCCAACAACCAGTTTGCCAAACTGCTCAGAAAGTTAACAACCGGTTCTCCCGAACTGGCTGAATCCCACCATCGAATGCGAATGTCTTCCAAAAATTCTCTAATGTTTTTGGACTTGACTTGGATGGTCACATTTTCCCCATTGAAACTATGGTTAAGACTTAACTATGGTCCATGTCCAAGGACCCCTCATTTCAACCCTGGGCTACAAATATTCTTCTTTATAGGTGAAAGATTGTCATTCAGATTCAAATTTGGACCTGGTGTAGAGAAGAAAAGAAAAGCTGAAGCATAAAGACACATTGTCAACAAACTGTATAACTTCTGGTATATTACTGCTTAATCTTAACATAATTATTCTCATCCTTTTATTTGATTAACTTCTAATGGTTCCTCTTGGTGTGAAAGGTCCCAGACTGATCATTTGATTTTAGTGTATGCTATAATTACCGATAATGTTCTTTTGCAAGACAATTTAATGATAACCACATAACGGCCTATATGAGGGAAGCTGCAGGGTTTCAACGCTTTTCAGCAATATAAAATACATTAGACTAAAACAAACCATCAACGTGACAGGGAATGTTGATTTACACCCAGGACTACGTTTGTGAGATGTTGTGGAATTTCCACCCAGATTTCCCACTTCTTTGCCAGGCCTGGCAATAGAGCTGAATGATCTGTTCCTCGAGGAGAAGGCATTATCATCAATACGGCAGGTGTGATCTACAACAAGCTCTAGGGCAGAGGTGTAGAACTACGGCTACTTTATGACTTCTAGACTTCAACTCCTGTCGTGTCCCACTCCTCCTCTGACAGCCGGGTCTGGGAAGTCTGTATCAAGCGTGGCCACGAAGCCTCTGCAGCTTTGCCAAATTCCTGTCAGAGTTCTCAGGGCAGGCAGGAATCCAAGGTGTGACTTCAGCAACCAGATGAGACTTTGCTTGACTCAAGGAATGCCAAAAAGCAGATCCTTTATATAGGCCATGGGGTGTGGCTCCATGACTCAGCACTTATCCAGGCCTGCCCCTCCCTTCCTTTTGCTGACATTGCCTCTCCATTCTCCGGAAGCGGGGATCTGTCCACTGTGTCTTTTCGTCCTCCTGCTCTGCTGCTGGCAATTCTAGCACGTGGCTGGCTTCGTGCTCACACGCTGTAGGAGGGAGGTTTGTTTGCTCATTCTGTCCGGGCATGGTGCCAGGGCTGGGGGCTGGAGGCATGCCAGGCCATTCTTCTTCACTATCAGTCTCTGGCTCAGATAGCAGGAGATGGGAGGGGCCCGGCTGAGGAGAGGAGGGCGGGCGAGGCACAACAACTCCCAAACTTTCTAGGCCAGCCAGGTTGGTTCAGGATTTCTGGGATTTGAAGTCCAAAAGTCATAAAAGGGCCATAATCTCCCACCCCTTCTCTAGGGGAAAGAGTTCTCTAGAACAGGGGTCTCCAACCTTCTGGCTGAGGGATTCTGGGAATTGAAGTCCACAAGTCTTAAAGTTGCCAAGGTTGAAGACCTCTGCTCTAGAACATCAGTCTGAAAGGAAGGCAGAGTTGGAAAGCTAAATCTTGAAGGCTGGGAGAAACTGTTGAAAGCCTTGTCCACCTCAAGGATAAAACACCCAGAGCAACGTGGAACATGGAGTACAATGCAGTGAATGATGTGCAGATCTGTACATTGGGGAAACAAAACAGCCACTTCATAAATACATGGCACAACAAAGAAGAAAAAACTTGAAAACCATCACGGATCCCCTGTTAGATTTCTTGGCCCATGGAAGTTGTGGTTCTCCATCTCTGGAGGCTTTTAAGAAGAGGCTGGACAGCCATTTCCAGAAGATGGTTTAGCAGCTAAACCATTGTCAAGAAACCAGCTAAACTTTAGTTGGTCCTCTGCACATTAAGGAGGATTGGATTAGATCAGGGGTGTCCAACTCTGGAAACTTTTAAGACTTATGGACTTCAGCTCCCAGAATTTCCTATGCTGTCTGGTGAATTTGGGAAGTTTTAAGTCCACACGGCTTTAAGTTTCCAAGGTTTGACACCCCTGAATATTGCAATCCTACGATTCTTCGATTCTATTAATTATTACACTAATCTCAATAAAGTCACTTCCCAGAGCAAAGTATTTCCAGACAGAACTGAAAGCTTCTAAGCTTTTGAGTCTTCTTCTTCTTCTTCTTCTTCTTCTTCTTCTTCTTCTTCTTCTTCTTCTTCTTCTTCTTCTTCTTCTTCTTCTTCTTCTTCTTCTTCTTCTTCTTCTTCTCCTCCTCCTTCTCCTTCTCCTTCTCCTTCTCCTTCTTCTTCTTCTCATTCCCACCGGTTGATGCATTTGGATGACAGGATCTGCAACATGCTCAATCTTCTAGGTCCAATTTTTATAAATAACTCAAAGTGGTGAAAAAGACTTAATATTCCTCCCTCCTCCTATTTACCTCACAACGACAACCCTATGAGATTCTTGGAAAAAGAATCGACGGTCATGTGACTGCAATTTATGACATTTTTGGCAGAAGCCGGTGTTTACTTCTGCTTTCTGGCCCACAACGAGCAATGGGTTCACTTAACGGACATCGTGTTTGGTTAAGAAAGGCAGCGTTCAATGTGCAACCACCATGTTTGCTTAACGACTGCTGCAGAAACGGCTGTAAATTTAGATTTGATCACATGGTGACCTGCTTTACAATGGTCATAACTTATAATATCATGATTGCAGGTGTAATTTGAGGACTACCTGCATATGATTCAGATGTCATGCTGATATGCGTCATTAATTTGGCATAATTGTGGCTAGCTAGGAATGCCTTTGGCTTTTGATATTTCCATTTTTTTCCTCTTTGAAGTTGTGAGGATTTTTGTTTCTGCTCCGGCTTTCCCAGTGTCTATTTTCTCTCTCCCCCTTTAGCACCTCAGGTCTTCTAGTCAAAGTTAAGTGTAGTGAATCTACTCCTTATATTGATCTTATAGTCTGACTCTCCATCGTCCAGGTCAAATCCGGCTGACATACCGACTCTGTTTAATTTGCTAAGTTTAACCCACATGTTTGACACCAATAATTCATGATGTGTTCTGCTTCTGGATTTCTGCTAACTGGCTGGTTTGTATTTTCTCATCCCGTGGAAGAGTGTGTTGTGACCCAGGCCCAAGTAGGAAACTCAGTCAGTTTAAAAACAAACAAACTTTATTAGAATAGCTGAGAATTAACTCCTTTATTGGCAAACTAAATCAAAGCAAATTCCTTCCCCACACAATTCCTCAGTCTTATCACCAACCTTGGTCTAATTAGGCAAACTGCCAAAAAGCCTTCCTTGGCAAAAGTTCAGAAGATGCCAATACGAAACAAATGCAACAAGAAAAAGCTATCAACGTTGTTTTCCGGCAAAGCTCCCAAACGCCATTGCTGGTCTTTTAAGCCTAATGGGAGGGGCCAATCATCTCTTGGCCCTACACCCAAGTCATCCTCTTTGCTTTAGCTGCTCTTGCCTTCTGGCAGCTCTTCTCATGCATGCATTAGGAACAGGCTCCTCCTGTACCTCTGCCTCACTACTGTCAGCCTCTGGAGGCCATTTAGTGACTGTTCATGTCAGGGTTCCAAGTAACAGCCCCAGTGAAAGAAAACTCCAAGGCTCGAAGTTCCTCAAAGTTCGATTTTATTAGAAATGTCATATTGGCATGTCTGGTAAAACCTGAATCTGAAAATTTCCAGGTTTTCCCCACTCAAAGGAAAGTCCAAGTCCCTGCCCAGCACCCACATGTCCATCACATGGTCCAATCAAGCATCATACCCACTGGAGATGCCTCCCAGTTCCATCCCTCCAAGTGCAGGGCAAGATGTCCTTGACTCTCTGAGAAAGGAATGTTATCATGACTACATATCACCCATGCTCCGTACAATCCTCCCTTCCAATCCATACATACAGCAGACAGACACCCACTATGAAGATGTAGCACGACCACAAACACGAAGCCAAACAACAGCAGTGCAGCTCACCAGCTCAAATCCCCCTGCAACTCAGACTAATCTGAGCACAACCAAGCCCCCACCCAAACAGGACACATCCCCAGCCAATCAGAGCACAAAAAATCCCCCATCCAATCAAAGCACAGCCAAGCTCCCACCCAATCAGTTCAAACCCCCACTAGCAATTAAAAAGGAAGAAACAGCTGCAATCATACATTGCTCCCAGAAGCACGAAGCTGAAGCCTGAAGATGACGAATGAGACTTTGTCGAAACGTCGCCAAGACACTTCCAATTTTACGCGGGAGAAAACCCGAATAACCAAAGACCTACATATGCTTATACCTTTATATACTATATAACCTTTCTGTATGATAGTTACATATATTGTTGTGACAAAATAAATAAATAAATAAATAAATAAATAAATAAATAAATAAATAAATAAATAAATAAATAAATAAATAAATAAATAAATAAATAAATAAATAAAAGCACCTTTGGGACAACCAGGACCTGGATGATTGAGGATTTCCATAGACAACAGCATCAAAATTTGGGGTTGGGGGGTGAGCGGGAAGAAGCTCAGCGAACCCCAATTTCCTCTCAGCAGCGAGAACCGAAAGGTTAAACGTGAGCCCATTACCTTTGCAATCTCTTTCCTCCTTCTCTTATTCCAGGCTAATGGCACTTGGGACTGTCTTCTTCAAAATGCTTTATGCCCCATTAATATTATTGCAAGTCTCAGGGCCCAACCTGTGTAAGCACTTAATCAAAAGCAATGGGATGAAAATCATGTTCTCCATTTTTTCTCATATTTGATTCATTCCTCCCAGATAGAAAGAAGTAAAAAAAACCAACAACAACAACGAAGACATTACTTTGTCTAAACGGGACATGCATTATCTCCTAAGCAGTTGAAAAGGCTATCATGGGGTTTTTATCCCTTTAGGTGCTAAAGACAGGGACAGGAATTTCTCCCGCTCATCCATTCAGTTTGCCTAGCCTTCCATTTTTCATTCCGACAACTCCCCCCCCACCACCACCTCCCTCTCAATCTTACAGACAATCCTTTAGTTTTTTTCGTAGGTTTCTTTCGTAAAGACACATCCCAGGTCACGCGAGAGGTTAAATCTTGTCTGCAGGCCCCAGAGGGGGTAAAACTCTCCAAAAATGTATTTGTGGGGTACCTCGAAAGTCAATGTTAAAAAGTGAATCATATCAGTGAATAGGCGTTAATAAAGGTAAAGGTTTCCCTCGCACATACGTGCTAGTCGTTGCCGACTCTAGGGGGCGGTGCTCATCTCCATTTCAAAGCCGAAGAGCCAGCGCTGTCCGAAGACGTCTCCGTGGTCAGGTGGCCGGCATGACTCTACGCCAAAGATGCACAGAACGCTGTTACCTTGAATATGAATGAATATTTTAATTTGTATACCGCCCTTCTCCCGAAGGACTCAGGGCGGTGAACAGGCAGATAAAATACAGATACACACAATAGTTAAAACATCCCTTAAAAAACTAATTTAAATTTGCCCAAATATTAAAATAACATACACCCCCATAAAATTACAAAACTTTAAAAACCCATCAAATTCAATTAAAATTTAAAGGTAAAAATCAAGCTAGTCCAGCCATACGAAATAAATAAGTTTTAAGTTCGCAGCGAAAGGTCCTAAGGTCAGGTAGTTGTCGAAGTCCGAGGGGAAGTTCGTTCCACAGGGTCGGAGCCCCCACAGAGAAGGCCCTCCCCCTGGGGGCCGCCAGTCGACACTGTTTGGCTGACGGCACCCTGAGGAGTCCCTCTCTGTGGGAACGCACCGGCCGTTGGGAGATAGAGGCTGGTAGTACCTTCCCACCAAGGTGGTCCCTATTTTTTCTACTTGCATTGTTGCGTGCTTTCGAAACTGCTAAGTTGACAGAAGCTGGGACAAGTAACGGGAGCTCACCCCGTTACACGGCAGTACTAGGGACTTGAACCGCTGAGCTGCCGACCTTTCGATCGACAAGCTCAACCTCCTAGCCCCTGCGTCACCGCGTCTCCAACCATAGGCGTTAATAGAGTTATGCATTTCTTTTTTTCCAAAACATTTTATGAAGTTATAAGATAAGATGCAAAATACAAAAGTAAATAGAAAGGCCATGGGAGGGCAAAGGGGGAAGAGAAGTGAGGAAGGGCTGGGAAAAAGGAAAAGATCCTTCGACAGATCTGGGTTTAGCATATAAAATCATCCGTTGTAATGTCCTTCCTGTCAATGACTTTTTTAGTTTCAATAACAATATCACAAGAGCTACCAACAGATTTAAACTCAATGTCAACCGCTCCAGTTTAGATTGCAGAAAACACGATTTCTGTAACAGAATTGTATATGCTTGGAATGCATTACCTGACTCTGTGGTTTCTTCTCATAACCCCAAAAGTTTTACTCAAAAACTGTCCACGGTTGACCTCACCACTTTCCTTAGAGGACTCTCATAAGAGCACAAACGTGCCTACCGTTCCTGTCCTATTGTTTCTTCCCCTATGTATATATATGTTTATAGTACCTCGTTTCTCCTCATATATACGTTCATATATTATATAATCCTTTATGCAATGCTTGTATATATTGTTATGACAAATAAATAAATAAAAAAAATAAAAAATAAAAAAAAGAGCATTGACTTTCCAGTCCTTCTGTTGTGGTAAAATAAAGCGTTAACATCAAACCGCAACTTTTTGCTTTTTCAAAATAATATAAGCTAGCATGTATGAAACTAATCGGTAAAACCCAAAATCAAAGTTTCGGGGGTTTTTTTCCACCTCAAATACAAAATTCAGAAGCCATCTCCATGTAGCAACAAAAGGTACGTATATTCTTTTATTTCATCCGAATTTAGTCAATTTAGCCATTTCTGCCAACTCCATCAGCTTCTGCAGCCATTTGTCCATAGTGGGAATCGAAGTGGTCCTTCCATTTTTGTGCGTATAGTA
Organism: Ahaetulla prasina; assembly: GCF_028640845.1. Taxonomy (NCBI): domain Eukaryota; kingdom Metazoa; phylum Chordata; class Lepidosauria; order Squamata; family Colubridae; genus Ahaetulla; species Ahaetulla prasina. The sequence goes on along the minus strand of NC_080540.1, from coordinate 291,420,642 downwards.
TTTTTGCAGCTGCCAACATGTATAAGATCAAAGTTCCAGGTTTGGGTTTTTTGGTTTTTTTTTTGTCACAACAGCATACACAAGCATCAACATAAAACAACAACATATCATATAAGCATATATATGAGCAAAAGTATGCAGCAACTATATTAATTTGATATCATGAAAGGAGACAATAGGACAGGAACGGTAGGCACTTTTGTGCTCTTATGCATGTCTCTTATAGTCCTCTTAGGAATGGGGTGTGGTCAATGGTAGATAGTTTTTGGTTAAAGCTTTTGGGATTTTGGGATGAGACCACAGAATCAGGTAGTGTGTTCCAAGCATTAACAACTCTGTTACAAAAGTCATACTTTCTGCAATCAAGATTGAAGCGGTTAACATTAAGTTTAAATCTATTGTTTGCTCTTGTATTATTGCGATTGAAGCTGAAGTAGTCTTTAACAGGAAGGACATTGCAATAGATGATTCTCTGTGTTAAACACAGGTCTTGTCGGAGTCGGCGGAGTTCTAAATTTTCTAATCCCAGGATTTCAAGTCTGGTGGTATAAGGTATTTTGTTGTTTTCAGAGGAGAGGAGAACTCTTCTTGCAAAATACTTCTGGATGCGTTCAATTTATTAATGTCAGAGATGTGGTATGGGTTCCAGACAAGTGAGCTGTATTCAAGAATAGGTCTAGCAAATGTTTTGTATGCTCTGGTTAGTAGTGTAGAGATTTTGGAAAAGAAGCTATGCAAAATTAGGCTTACAACTCTTAAAGCCTTTTTTGCTAAGTAGTTGCAGTGGGCTTTGGCACTTAGATCATTTGATATGAAAACTCCAAGGTCTTTAACAGGGTGGGGGTCATCTGCAAGGTAATGTCCATCAAGCTTGTACTTAGTGTTTGGGTTCTTTTTTCCAATATGTAAGACTGAACATTTGCTGGTTGAGATTTGGAGTTGCCAAATTTTAGACCAATCAGATACAAAGTCAAGGACTTTTTGAAGGGTAGAAGTATTGTTGGTGGTGTTAAATAGTTTGACATCATCAGCAAAGAGAACACAATAACTTGAGATATGGTCACAGAGATAATTTATGTATAGTATGAAGAGCGTTGGTCCAAGAACGCTGCCTTGAGGAATGCCACTTTTGACAGGAACAGGATTTAACATAACATAACATAACATAACATAACATAACATAACATAACATAACATAACATAACATAACATAACATAACATAACATAACAACAGAGTTGGAAGGGACCTTGGAGGCCTTCTAGTCCAACCCCCTGCCCAGGCAGGAAACCCTACACCATCTCAGTCAGATGGTTATCCAACATTTTCTTAAAAATTTCCAGTGTTGGAGCATTCACAACTTCTGCAGGCAAGTCGTTCCACTTATTAATTGTTCTAACTGTCAGGAAATTTCTCCTTAGTTCTAAGTTGCTTCTTTCTTTGATCAGTTTCCACCCATTGCTTCTTGTTTTACCTTCAGGTGCTTTGGAGAACAGCCCGACTCCCTCTTCTTTGTGGCAACCCCTGAGATATTGGAACACTGCTATCATGTCTCCCCTAGTCCTTCTTTTTATTAAACTAGACATACCCAGTTCCTGCAACTGTTCTTCATATGTTTTAGCCTCCAGTCCCTAATCATCTTTGTTGCTCTTCTCTGCACTCTTTCTAGAGTCTCAACATCTTTTTACATCGTACCAAAACTGGATGCAATATTCCAAGTGTGGCCTTACCAAGGCATTATAAAGTGGCACTAACACTTCACGTGATCTTGATTCTATCCCTCTGTTTTTGCAGCCCAGAACTGTGTTGGCTTTTTTAGCAGCTGCTGCATACTGCTGCTCATATCTAAATGGTTATCCACTAGGACTCCAAGATCCCTCTCACAGGTACTACTATTGAGCAAGGTACCACATATACGGTACCTATGCATTTTGTGTTTTTTTGCCTAAATGTAGAACCTAACTTTTTTCACTGTTGAATTTCATTTTGTTAGATAGCGCCCAATGTTCAAGTCTGTCAAGATCTTTCTGTAAGTTGAGCCTATCTTCTGGAGTGTTGGCTATTCCTGCCAGCTTGGTGTCATCTGCAAATTTGATGAGTTCCCCATCTATCCCCTCATCCAAGTCATTGATGAAGATGTTGAAGAGTACTGGGCCTAAAACAGAGCCTTGGGGTACTCCACTGCATACTTCCCTCCATGTGGATGTAGTTCCGTTGAGGACTACACGTTGAGTGCAGTTGGTCAGCCAGTTACGAATCCATCTGGTGGTGGTGCTGTCTAACCCACATTTTTCTACTTTATCTAGTAGTAGGTTATGGTCTACTTTATCAAATGCTTTACTGAAGTCCAAGTAAATTATATCGACAGCATTCCTCTGCTCTACTAATTTTGTCATTTTGTCAAAGAATGCGATAAGATTAGTCTGGCATGATCTGTTTTTGAGAAACCCATGTTGGCTTTTGGTTATTACTTTGTTTGCTTCTAGGTGTTCGGTGTGGTTTGATAGAGCATTGCCAATTTTGACCACTTGTTGTCTGTTTGACAGGAAAGCAGTTATCGAATTGTGAAGAGGTCCTGAAATGCCGTAGGATTTTAGTTTTAGGAGAAGTTTATCATGTACTACTGAGTCAAAAGCTTTGCAGAAGTCTATGTAGATTGCATCAATTGCTTTGCCTTGATCAAGATTAGTCATCCATATGTTTTTGCAGTGGAGAAGTTGTAAGTTACATGATAATTTTTTTCTGAAACCAAATTGTTTATTAGAGAGTAGGTTGTTTGTTTCTAGGTGGAGGGTAATGGATTGGTTGATGATAGATTCCATTACTTTGCAGGTGACGCAGCATAGAGAGATTGGTCTGTAATTTTCAATTAGGCTGGGATCTCCTTTTTTGAAGATAGGAATGACTATGGCTAGAGAGCAAAGTTTGATAAGGGAACTAGTCATGAAAGCTTTATCAAAGATTATGCTTAGGGGTTCTTCTATATTAGTGGAAAGTTTTTTTTAAGAAGTATGCACATAGTCCATCAAGCCCAATAGATAAAGATGGCTTCAGTTTGCGAAGAGCTTTTTCAACATTATCTTCTGTGAAGTCTATATGTGTTAAGTCGTTGTACTCATTGTTGGTACGATTGGGGAATGTCGGATATGAGCCATCACTGTTAAATTAAACCCAAAAGATTTATGCATTTCTTTGTTTCTTTTGTTATTTTTTTTAGTTGCTTCCCCTGCTGAAAAGAGAGTCTTGAAGTGAGGTACACAGGAACAGTCAAAGGATGTGAAAATATAGGTAGGGATCGACTTACAGCAGTTCATTTAGTGACCGAAGTTACAACAGCATTGAAAAAAGTGACATGATTATTTTTCACACGCATGACAGTTGTAGCATCCCTGTGGTTATGTGATCAAAATTCAGAGGCTTGGCAACGGACTCATATTTTTGACTGTTGCAGTGTGTGTGTGTGTGTGTGAGAGAGAGAGAGAGAGAGAGAAAGAGAGAGAGAGAGAGAAAGAGAGAGAGAGAGAGAGAGAATATATAGATAAATGATAGATAGATGATAGATAGATAGATAGATAGATAGATAGATAGATAGATAGATAGATAGATAGATAGATAGATAGATAGATAGATGATACTGATATATTAGATTCTAATTTATTAGTATCATCTATCTATCTATCTGTCTATCATGATATAGATGATAGGTGATATATAAGAAGATATATAAATGACATAGGTGATAGAAAATAGATAGATAGATAGGATACGGATAGATTCTAATCTATCTATCTATCTATCTATCTATCTATCTATCTATCTATCTATCTATCATGATACAGATGATAGGTGATATATAAGAAGATATATAAATGACATAGAAGATAGTTGATAGAAGATAGATGGATGGATAGATAGATAGATAGATAGATAGATAGATAGATAGATAGGATACGGATAGATTCTAACCTATCTATCTATCTATCTATCTATCTATCTATCTATCTATCTATCTATCTATCTATCTCAATCAGTCAATCAGTCAGTCAATCAATCAATCAATCCATCCATGCTAAATATGAACACATTCTCAATCAGCTAACCTGGTTTAACCTACTAAATATGATTAGAAAAATTGTTCATATATAGCAGTATGACTATAACTCCGTTCTGCTGCCCCAGATTGTTGAAAGTATCATCTCAATCAAATGCATTTTGTCATCCCATTTTTCTTCATTATCCATTCACATGTTGCATCCGCTGAGAAGTGAAGCCGTTAATAAATTCTTACCTTTTGCCCCCAATTAAACATACCATCTTCAAGATGGATAGATAGAGGGGATTCCAACAAGACAAAAAAAAAACTCACTAAAGGGCCCCCAGTGATCCTTTGAACTATGATCCCGCAATTAAATGGGATTGTAATTAATCCCATTTTCACGAAGCGAAGTGTCTTCTATTGCAGGTGGTCTCCATATGAAATAAAAATGGGCTCTTTCCCATTGGAAAGATACTTTGGCTTGATTGGCACTCAGCACCACCAATCGTCTTCCTCAGGGCTGTCTTAACAGCATTATGGGCCCCGGGCAAAGCAGTGTATTGGGACTCCTACGACAGCTACTCACAGGACTAAGAAACGTAGATGATCGATAAAATTAAACAAATATTTATTTTATTGGCCCTTCCAACAAAATGGTTGTTGAGACATTAAAAGCATGCTGTGCGACAACAACTAATCAACATGATAAACATTTGAACAATACATGAGGTTTGAAAAGCATAATAATACTCAGTAAGCTATACAGTTGCTGCATTTATGTGATACAAGGGGCATTGAAGGATTAACATACACAGATTAGTATTCTTTATGCCAGTGTGTTGGTACCAAGAACATTTGACTAGTGTGGTTTTAAGATGCGTGGACTTCAATTCCCAGAATTCCTCAGCCAGCCAAGTCATCTTCAGGAAATCCTTAAGATGTGTGGACTTCAATTTCCAGAACAGATTCTGGGAATTGAAGTCCACCCTTCCTAAAGTTGCCAAGGTTGAAAAAACACTGCATTTGACCAAGTCAAATGTAAAACAGGCATTTTTCAGAGATTACCTGATAATGCTGAGGCCCTTCCAAACCTCTTTTATCTTGGAGCAAAAAAAAAAAACCCCCCATCCCTTCAAACTGGTTTATCTCTTTGTTTGCTTCGGGATGGATATGAATGTAAATGGTTTATGGGATGGAGTGAATTAAAGAAGAGTGTTGCTAGCTCTAGATTCATGTTTGTCTGATACATGACCACTTATTTTTTTTCAGGAGGCAAATGGACTTCTTGTTTTTTCTTTGAAGACATTTATTTTTACCTATTTATTTATTTTGTCACAACAATATATATAACTATCATACAAAAAGATTATATAGTGTATAAACATATATATGAGTAAATATTAAGAGGTATAAGCATATATATATATAAGAAGAAGAAAAAGAAAAACAATAGGACAGGAACGGTAGGCACGTTTGTGCGCTTATGCACGCCCTTTATGGTCCTCTTAGGAATGCGGTGAGGTCAATATTAGAAAGTTTTTGGTTAAAGCTTTGGGATTATGGGAAGAAACCACAGAGTCAGGTAAAGTATTCCAAGCACTGATGATTCTGTTACAGAAGTCATATTTTCTGCAATCTAGATTAAAGCGGTTAACATTGAGTTTAAATCTATTGGTTGCTCTTGTATTATTGCAATTAAAGCTGAAGTAGTCTTTAACAGGAAGGACATTACAATAGATGATTCTATGAGTTAAACTTAGGTCTTGTCGAAGGCGACGGAGTTCCAAGTTTTCTAAGCCTAGGATTTCACTTCTCATCCAAGAAGCTTCTTCAGCTCTGACAGGATATTGGGGAATGGAAGGGTTTATATTCCTTGCAGACAGCTGGTCCTTTGCATCCTTTTAGAGGGTGGTTGAAGCCCTTTGAGGTTTATCTGCATCCTCAGGGTCACCTGAGCAGTGTTCTTGGTTCCTATAGTCTGCAATTTTTCCTCTGGAAAATCCATTCCTACCCCTGCGCCATTCAAATGGTGTTTATCCCAAACTGTATAGCTAAAAGTCTGTATAGATTTCTCTGAGGACACAGATAACCTGAAGAAGCTTCTTGGATGAGAAGCGAAATGTCTTCAAAGATAAAACAAGGAAGTCCAGTTGCCTCCTGAAAAAGCACCTTTGGGACAACCATGACCTGGATGACTGAGAACCTCTACAGAGTTTTAGCCAGTCCCATAATTTAATTATATGCCACATTACCTAGACATCAAATTGAGTGGAAATAGTTTCAACCCAATCGAAGTTAAGCGTAATGGAAGTACAGATTTCAAACCAAAGAATTGTGACATCTCATTTGTGCATTGATAGAGGTAATCCTCCACTTAAAAGAGTTCATTTAGTGAACGTTCATAGTTGTAACAGCACTTTAAACATTTTTTTTTCACACTTATGACCATTGCAGCCTTCCCATGATCATGTGATCAGAATTCAGATGCTGGACAACTGACTCATATTTATTTATTTATTTATTTATTTATTTATTTTTATTTATTTTATTATTCAAATTTTTATACCGCCCTAGCTCCCGAAGGCCTCAGGGCGGTTTACAGCCTAATAAAAACATAAGAAAAAAGTAAGGTTCTACATTTAGGCAAAAAAAACCCGAAATGCACCGGTACCATATATGTGGCACCTTGCTCAATAGTAGTACCTGTGAGAGGGATCTTGGAGTCCTAGTGGATAACCATTTAGATATGAGCCAGCAGTGTGCAGCAGCTGCTAAAAAAGCCAACACAGTTCTGGGCTGCATAAACAGAGGGATAGAATCAAGATCACGTGAAGTGTTAGTACCACTTTATAATGCCTTGGTAAGGCCACACTTGGAATATTGTATTCAGTTTTGGTTGCCACGATGTAAAAAAGATGCTGAGACTCTAGAAAGAGTGCAGAGAAGAGCAACAAAGATGATTAGGGGTCTGAAGGCTAAAACATATGAAGAACGACTGCAGGAACTGGGTATGTCTAATTTAATAAAAAGAAGGACTAGGGGAGACATGATAGCTGTGTTCCAATATCTCAGGGGTTGCCACAAAGAAGAGGGAGTCGGGCTGTTCTCCAAAGCACTTGAGGGTAGAACAAGAAGCAATGGGTGGAAACTGATCAAGGAGAGAAGCAACTTAGAACTAAGGAGAAATTTCCTGACAGAACAATTAATAAGTGGAACGACTTGCCTGCAGAAGTTGTGAATGCTCCAACACTGGAAATTTTTAAGAAAATGTTGGATAACCATCTGTCTGAGATGGTGTAGGGTTTCCTGCCTGGGCAGGGGGTTGGACTAGAAGGCCTCCAAGGTCCCTTCCAACTCTGTTGTTATATTATATTAAGAATAATACAAATTAAAAACAGCATTTAAAAAACTTATTAGATTAGGCCAAATTTAAAACGATCATTAAAATAGTACAAAACCCCATTTAAAAACTAAATTTAAAACTAAAACCCTAGGTCGTTTATGACCGTTGCAAGTGACGGGGGTCATGTGATCCCCTTTTGCAACCTTCTGACGAGAAAAGTCAGTGGGGGAGCCAGTTTCACTTAACAACCCTGTGAATAATTTAACAATTGCAACGATTCATTTAACAACTGAGAACAGAAAATTCATAAAACGGGGCAAAACTTGCTTAGCAAAGGTCTCACTTAGCAACAGAAATTTTGGGCACCATTGTGGTCATATGTTGAGGACTTCCTGTATTCCTCCCTTCTTTTCTGAATAGGTTGAAGAACATCATGGTCTGAAATCCCCTTCTCTTTTTTGAAAAGTCAATTCTCTTTCATTAATTTGGACAAGATGAAATTCAACAAAATGAAATTCAACAGTGAAAAAAGGAAGGTTCTACATTTAGGCAAAAAAACAAAACAAAATGCACAGCTACCGTGTATGTGGTACCTTGCTCAATAGTAGTAACTGTAAGAGGGATCTTGGAGTCCTAGTGGATAACCATTTAGATGTGAGCCAGCAGTGTGCAGCAGCTGCGAAAAAAGCCAACACAGTTCTGGGCTGCATAAACAGAGGGATAGAATCAAGATCACGTGAAGTGTTAGTGCCACTTTATAATGCCTTGGTAAGGAATACTGCATTCAGTCTTGGTTGCCGCGATGTAAAAAAGATGCTGAGACTCTAGAAAGAGTGCAGAGAAGAGCAACAAAGATGATTAGGGGACTGGAGGCTAAAACATATGAAGAACGGTTGCAGGAACTCGGTATGTCTACTTTAATGAAAAGAAGGACTAGGGGAGACATAATAGCAGTGTTCCAATATCTCAAGGGCTGCCACAAAGAAGAGGGAGTCAAGCTATTCTCCAAAGCACCTGAGGGTAGAACAAGAAGCAATGGGTGGAAACTAATCAAGGAAAGAAGCAACTTAGAACTATGGAGAAATTTCCTGACAGTTAAAACAATCAATAAGTGGAACACGTTGCCTGCAGAAGTTGTGAATGCTCCAACACTGGAAATATTAAAGAAAATGTTGGATAACCATTTGTCTGAAATGGTGTAGGGTTTCCTGCCTGGGCAGGGGGTTGGACTAGAACAGGGGTCTCCAACCTTGGTCCCTTTAAGACTTGTGGACTTCAACTCCCAGAGTTCCTCAGCCAGCTTTGCTTTCTGGCTGAGGGACTTTGGGAGTTGAAGTCCACAAGTCTTAAAGGGACCAAGGTTGGAGACCCCTGGACTAGAAGACCTCCAATGTCCCTTCTAACTCTGTTGTTGTTGCTGTTGTTGTTGTTGTGATGATGATGATGATGATGATGATGATGATGATGATGATGATGATGAACAGAGAGGAGAAAAAAAATAAAAATAAATTTCTTATAAAATTCTGAGTTACCTTCCACGTTCAGTGTGCAGAACTTCATGTTCTCACCATGGCAAGTGGTTGGCAATCTTTTCTTTTTGGACAAAGTTTATACTCTCTCTCTCTCTCTCTCTCTCTCTCTCTTTTTTTTTTAACAAAAAATGTTCTTTTTTCACTCAAGGACTTCACTTTTCAATTTTTTTTTTAAAGTCTCCAAAGAGCCATTTGTCTTCTCTGAAAATGAAGAACAAAATGTGAAGTCCTTGGAGAAGTGGAGCTGAAGCGTAATAGAAAAAGACATCGAAAAGGGAAGCTGGAGAGAAGAATAAAAAGGAAATATGACACTGAAGGAATCATTTCATCAGGATTTTTCTTAATTAGATAAACATGTTCAAATTAACCAATTAAATCAACATAAACAACAGATGCCAAGTGCATGGATCTTTGTTTTTCATCGCATATTAGCTCATTTGGAAAAAAAAGAAATCAGTCAAATCGGATTCATTATGTACTTTTTGATTACCTCTTGATTTGTGTGAAAAACAGGTACAGTTTTCGACTTAAAGGTAAAGGTAAAGGTTCCCCTCGCACATATGTGCTAGTCGTTCCCGACTCTAGGGGGCGGTGCTCATCTCCCTTTCAAAGCCGAAGAGCCAGCACTGTCCAAAGACATCTCCGTGATCATGTGGCCGGCATGACTCAACGCCAAAGGTGGTCCTTATTTTTCTACTTGCATTTTTTACCTGCTTTCGAACTGCTAGGTCACGGGAGCTCACCCCATCACGCGGCGCTAGGGATTCGAACCGCTGAACTGCCGACCTTCCAATCGACAAGCTCAGCGTCTTAGCCACTGAGCCACCACATCCCACTCGACTTACAACCATTTATTTAGTGACCATTTGAAGTTACAGCTTACTGTTCAGAAAGCCAGAGCCCTTATCTGGTGATGGAAGTGCAAAAGAGCAGCTATTTTAAACAGAAATATGAAGATTTTTTTTCACCTAACTCTCCTTGCTACCACAACTGTGTTGTACAGTAGTATTATCCTGTTTTGTAACCCAATTCCTTAGGGATGTTATTCAGACAAAACTGTCCTCTGTCCCCTATGATGGGAAAAATATCCATCTGGTTCAGTTCCAAGCCAGGAGAAAAAGACACTGGAAACATGGAGGCTGATTGGAAAGATGGTTGAATGATGAAGTAGAGCCACATGGGTTTGAAGCCCTGGACAGCTCACCACATGGAGTTGAGAGTGTGGTGGGGGGTATTTATAACTTCTATTGGGTTTTGAACTTGAGCTTCCTGTTCCTGTGCAAGAACATGTATTCTATTGGCTGTTGTAGGGGTTATGTAGGGGTCATAGCTGGCTCTGTAGGTTATCTGAGCTCCCAGGTTTGGTTGAAGTTTGAACTGCTGAGATGATGCAATGAAGGAGCTTGTGTTCGGGTTTCAATTTTATCTTCATTTTCAAAATTTTCTGGATTAAAATATAAATTATACTCCAAAATTTTTCTGCTTTATCACATGTCCACCATAGATGGTAAAAAGTCCCTTCTTCACTTTTAACACTTCCAACATTCATTTGACATACCTTTATACACCTTCTCTGGTGTGAAACACCAACGATACATCATCTTATAGAAATTTGCTTTTCGATTGTAATTTAATGTGAATATTAAACCCTTCGTCCCAAGGGTGAAATGTACAATTTGTTACTACTGGTTCTGTGGGCGTGGCTTGGTGGTAGGGGGTAATGTGACTGGGTGGGTGTGGGTTTTTTTGTTTTTACTTTTAAAAACATTTTTTCTACAACCTCTTCGGCCGAAAAATGCTTTTAAAAGCCTCTGATGATCAGGCAACTCAGCTGGGATCGCCAGAGGAGCCTTTTAAAAGCAGTTTTTCTACAACCTCTGCAGCCAAAGAGGTTGTAGAAAAAATGCTTTTAAAGGTTTCTGATGATCCCAACTGAGCTGCGTGATCATCACAGGCTTTTTTTTTGCTTTTAAAAGCATTTTTTCTTTTAAATGCTTTTAAAAGTAAAAAAAAAAAAACTTTGATGATCGTGTGGCTCAGCCGGGCATGGAGGAGGGATGGATTTTTGCTACCGGTTCTCCAAACTACCCACCACCATCGCTACTGGATCGGGCGATCCGGTCCGAATAGGGAGCATTTCACCCTTGCTTCATCCACATATTTTCCCATTGTTCAAGCACCACATTCTATCCAAAATTCCTTGCCCCCTGAATCGTACTGTCCTCTGTTATTCTGTTAAGTCTGTGGCTAGATGTTGCCGTATTCTGTTTTGGGTGACAACTCTAATTGCAGCCTCGTTCCGACCTGGAGCACAGGAGCACTTTGCAAAGTCAATGACCATTCCAATGAAACAGTGGAGGCGAGTCCGAACAGGACCTTCGAGGGTGGTTTGCCACTGCTGTAATAAAATGGCTCAGCTGGATGTAGCAGTTGGCAATGGAAATCACTCTGGCGCTCTATTAATTGCTTCATTAATATCCACGACCAAGCAACAAGCAGGAGTCCCAACAGGGTGATGCATGTGTGTGGTATTACGGAGGCTAATTCTGCTAACTCGCCCAACTCGTCTTGAGTGCTGAGTCAAGGCCAGCTCGTCACTTATCCTGAAGGGAAGGAGCTTAGAGAAGATGTCCCTCTGTTTCGGACCCCTTGAAAATGCTAATTTCCTCACCTGAATATTAGTCTCTTTTTATGCCGTTCTGCGGCATTCTCCATTTCTTCAGTGCTGTCTTAGGTACCTGTAGTATAGTATAGTATAGTATAGTATAGTATAGTATAGTATAGTATAGTATAGTATAGTATAGTATAGTATAGTATAGTATAGTATAGTATAAAATAGAATAGAATAGAATAGAATAGAATAGAATAGAATAGAATAGAATAGAATAGAATAGAATAGAATAGAATAGAATAGAATAGAATAGAATAGAATAGAATATTGTTTATTGGGCAAGTGTGATTGGACACACAAGGAATAGAAATAAAAATAGCGTAGGGTAGGATAGGGTAGAGTAGAGTAGAATAGAATAGAATAGAATAGAATATTGTTTATTGGGCAAGTGTGATTGGACACACAAGGAATAGAAATAGAAATAGCATAGGATAGGGTAGGGTAGAGTAGGGTAGAGTAGAATAGAATAGAATAGAATAGAATAGAATAGAATAGAATAGAATAGAATAGAATAGAATAGAATAGAATAGAATAGAATAGAATAGAATATTCTTTATTGGGCAAGTGTGATTGGACACACAAGGAATAGAAATAGAAATAGCGTAGGGTAGGGTAGGGTAGAGTAGGGTAGAGTAGAATAGAATAGAATAGAATAGAATAGAATAGAATAGAATAGAATAGAATAGAATAGAATAGAATATTCTTTATTGGGCAAGTGTGATTGGACACACAAGGAATAGAAATAGAAATAGCGTAGGATAGGGTAGGGTAGAATAGAATAGAATAGAATAGAATATTCTTTATTGAGCAAGTGTGATTGGACATAGAAATAGAAATAGGGTAGGGTAGGGTTGGGTAGAATAGCATAGCATAGCATAGCATAGCATAGCATAGCATAGCATAGCATAGCATAGCATAGCATAGAACGGACCTTAGAGGTCTCCTAGTCCAGCCCCCTGCTCAAGCAGGAGAACCTATACCATTTACAAAAAAAGTCATGATTCCAAGGTTAGTATTTTTTGTTTTTGTTTACATTTATACCCCGCCCTTCTCCGAAGACTCAGGGCTGCTTACAATGTATAAGGCAATAGTCTCATTCTATTTGTATATTTTTTACAAAGTCAACTTATTGCCCCCCCAACAATCTGGGTCCTCATTTTACCTACCTTATAAAGGGTGGAAGGCTGAGTCAACCTTGGGCCGGGCTCGAACCTGCAGTAATTGCAGGCTTTGATATCGATTGTCGAGATACCTTTGATTTTTGCCTCCGTCCATTTCTGCAGTTATCATGAAAAGCTGATTAATACCTCCGGCTGGCTTAAACAATTGGTCCTCGACTTATGGCCACAGTTGATGCCAGAATTTCCATTGCCAAGCAAGGCCGTTGTTGAATGAGTCATGTCCAATTTTATGACCTTTATGCCACAATTGTTAAGCGAATCACTGCAGATGTTAAGTGAATCACATGGTTGTTATCCAGCTGCCCCCTACAGACTTTTGCTTGTTAGAGGCTGGCTAGGAAGGTCGCAAATGGTGATCAGGTGATCCAGAGATGCTGCAACTGTCATAAATACATGCCAGTTGCCAAGCATCTTCTCTGCTTTCTCTCTCTCTCTGTCTCTCTCTCTCTGTCTCTCTCTCTCTCTCACACACACACAGGTCACACCAAAGCAGGAATGCATGTCTACATATTTAATAGTAAACTTCCTGCTCAGTTGCGGTAGTAACATAACATAACATAACATAACATAACATAACATAACATAACATAACATAACATAACATAACATAACATAACATAACATAACATAACATAACATAACATAACATAACATAACATAACATAACATAACATCAGAGTTGGAAGGGACCTTGGAGGCCTTCTAGTCCAACCCCCTGCCCAGGCAGGAAACCCTACACCATTTCAGACAGATGGTTATCCAACATTTTCTTAAAAATTTCCAGTGTTGGAGCATTCACAACTTCTGCAGGCAAGTCGTTCCACTTATTAATTGTTCTAACTGTCAGGAAATTTCTCCTTAGTTCTAAGTTGCTTCTCTCCTTGATCAGTTTCCACCCATTGCTTCTTGTTCTACCCTCAGGTGCTTTGGAGAACAGCCCGACTCCCTCTTCTTTGTGGCAACCCCTGAGATATTGGAACACAGCTATCATGTCTCCCCTAGTCCTTCTTTTTATTAAACTAGACATACCCAGTTCCTGCAACCGTTCTTCATATGTTTTAGCCTCCAGTCCCCTAATCATCTTTGTTGCTCTTCTCTGCACTCTTTCTAGAGTCTCAACATCTTTTTTACATCGTGGCAACCAAAACTGAATGCAGTATTCCAAGTGTGGCCTTACCAAGGCATTATAAAGTGGCACTAACACTTCACGTGATCTTGATTCTATCCCTCTGTTTATGCAGCCCAGAACTGTGTTGGCTTTTTTCGCAGCTGCTGCACACTGCTGGCTCATATCTAAATGGTTATCCACTAGGACTCCAAGATCCCTCTCACAGGTACTACTATTGCTTCTCTCCTTTTTTTTTTTTTATTTATTTGCATTTATATCCCGCCCTTCTCCGAAGACTCAGGGCGGCTTACACTATGTCAAGCAATAGTCTTCATCCATTTGTATATTATATACAAAATCAACTTATTGCCTCCAACAATCTGGGTCCTCATTTTACCTTCCTTATAAAGGATCGAAGGCTGAGTCAACCTTGGGCCTGGTGGGGCTTGAACCTGCGGTAATTGCAAGTAGCTGCTGTTAATAACATACTGTCTTACCAGTCTGAGCCACAGAGGTCCTTGATTAATTTCCATCCATTGTTTCTTGTCTTGCCTTCTGGCACTTTGGAAAACAAGTTGACCCCCCCTCAAATGCTGGAAGACTGCTATCATGCGACCCCTATTCCTTCTTTTCGCTAGACTGGCTATGCCCAATTCCTGCAACCGTTCTTCATACGTTTTAATCTCCAGGCCCTTAATCGTCTTAGTTGCTCTTCTTTCCACTTTTTGTTCCCCAAAGTCTCAACATCTTTTTGAAATGTGGTGACCAAAACTGGATGCAATATTCCAGGTATGTTGTTACTAAGTTTTTAGTTAGAGAGGGTCCGCCTATTCTCCAAAAAACCTGATGGTAGGACAAGAAGCAAATGATGGAAATGAATCAAGGAGAGAACCAACCTAGAAATAAGGAGAAATTTCCAGACAGTGACAACAATTAATCAGTGGAACAACTTTCTTTCAGAAGTTCTGGTTTCTCCGTCACTGGAGGTTTTTCAGAAGAGACTGGGCAACCATTTGTCTGAAATGATATAGCATTTCCTATTTTGTTTGGAATTTGGACTAGAGGACCTCCTGAGGTCCCTACCAACTCGGTTATTCCCTGAACAACAAAAAGCGACATCCAACGAGACCAAGACACAACAGACAGCCTGAAAATCCTTTCCTATTTGTTTTCCTCTCTTATCCTTTTTGAGCTCATTAAAAATAAATAAAAACAAACAAATAAACAAACCAAAAAGACATTAAGAATTGTAAACCTAATTTTGCGAAGCTTCTTCTCCAGTAACATTGTATTGTTAACTAGGGCATACAAAACCTTTGCCAGACCAATTCTCGAATACAGCTCGTCTGCCTGGAATCTATACTGTATATCGGACATTAATATGATTGAGTGGGGAGAGTACTCCACTCCTCTGCTCACAATAGAATCCCTTATGCCACCAGGCTTGAAATTTTGGGCCTGGACAATCTGGAATTGTGCCGCCTGCGGTCTGAACTGAGCATAGTACACTAAATTGCCTGCTACAATGTCTTACCTGTCAATGACTTCTTCAGCTTCAACCGAAATAATACATGGGCAAACAATCGATACACACTCAAAGTAAACCGCTCCAAACTCGATTGCAGGAAATACGACTTCAGCAACAGAGTGGTCAATGCCTGGAATGCTCTACCCGACTCCGTTGTTACATCCTCAAACCAGGGGTGAAATGCTCCCTGTAATGTATCTTTAAGAGATTTGGAGGGAAATTAGAGCGGGAAATAGCACGTTGCTGATTGGCTGTTGCCTCCGACTGAACTGTATATAAAGAGGGGTATTTCTGTTGTTTGCTGCTGGGTTCACTATAAACTAAAGAGCTGTTGTCACTCATCTGGTCTCCTGCCTCGTTATTGCCCGAATCTAACACTGGCGACGAAGGTGGGATCTCGAGGCAAAAGAGCACCAGGAACGAACCCAGCAAAATAAGGGCGGATAGCAACGATGTCCAGCTATACACCGCCAGCGCCATTCGACCCAGCCAAAGAAAAATGGGGGTCATACATGGCTCGTTTCGAGTGTTTCAAGCAAACGAACTCAGGGGTCTCCGACAACAGGAAGAGAGCATACTTCCTAAGCCACTGCGGTTCGGAAGTTTTCGACACCGCAGAGTCGCTGAGCCAACGCCGTACAGTTGGTACCGTGGCAAACCCTGCAGACCGCCTTCGGGCTCACTACGCACCGACGCCTCAAAATTTGTTCAAAGGTTCAATTGCGGCAACGGATGCAACGAGAGGCGAATCGATTCGCAGTACATGGCAGCGCTGAGAAAAGCCGCTAACCATTGCGAATATCGAGACTTGGAAGACGATTACTCGACCAACTCATCTGCGGGTCAGAGACATCCGATTGCGACGGCGGCTGCTGTCCAGAAGCAACCTAACACTGGCCGTCGCCTTGGACGAGGCCAGGGCTCACGAGATGTCCACCCAAGCGGCAGAAACCCTGCAAACACCGATCGCGCAGGGGACTGGGGGGGGAACAACCCCCGTCCACAATGAGGAAGTCCAGGCCGAAGAGGACGGCGAGGAAGAGGAAGAAGTCTTCCACACCGGGAGGCCAAGGAAAGACGACCGGGATGAATGCGCGAGTTGCGGGGGACAACACAAACGACAAGACTGCAAATTTAAGGATGCGACTTGTCGGCGGTGCGAAAGGAAGGGGCACATAGCACAGGCCTGTCGAGCGCCCCAACCTTCCCGCCAAAAATTCAAACCGACCAATCAGAGCGCGGGAACGACGAAGAGGCCCGTGATTGGTCGATTCAAAAAAGGTGCGAAACTTAATCAGACTGCCATGAGAATAGGCCAAGCAGCCACGCGCCTTGAAAAAAAGATTTTTACTAAAACGCACATTGAAGGGGTGCCGTGCAATGGAAGTGGACACTGTTCATCGATCACGATCATGTCCTGGGACACTCGTGAAACGCTTGCCAGCCATCGCGAAGCGCAAGCTGCAACCACAGAAACTAAGGGTACAAGATTACCAAGGAATCGCATCCCGTCCGAGGGGTAACGTCCGTCAAGTCAAGTATGGACAGCACAAGAAGACCCTGCCCATCACCGTGGTCGACGGAACCTTGCCGAGCTTGTTGGGACTGGACTGGTTCCGGCATTGGGCATGGGAGTGACCGAGTCTTCCAAACGACGTCGACCTAAAAGACGAACTAATGAAGGAGTTCGGGGACGTCTTCAAAGACTGTTTGGGCAAGTACGAGGGGACCCCGATCTCCTTTAACCTTGACCCACAGGTTGCCCCTATCCGGTTAAAGGCTAGGAGGGTCGTTCGCCCTAAAGCCCAAAATTGACCGGGAGCTGGACAAACTAGTAAGCCAGGGAATACAAGTGCCAGTTGACCATGCAAAGTGGGAGACACCCATAGTCACCCCAATCAAACCGGACGGGTCGGTCCGGATTTGTGCTGACTACAAGGCAACGCTTAATAAAGCGTTGCAAAAGAGTGCCTACCCCGTCCCAGTAGTACAACACTTACTGCACTCTTTGGGGCAAGGCCAGGTCTTCGCAAAGCTAGATTTGGCCCAAGCCTATCAACAGTTACCCGTAGATAGCAACACGGCCGAAGCACAAACGATCATAACGCACAGGGGTGCTTTTAAATGCACCCGGTTACAGTTTGGGGTTAGTGTGGCTCCAGGGTTATTTCAGAACCTAATGGAGCGGCTATTGCAGGGACTCCCAGGGGTGGTACCATACTTTGATGACGTACTGGTATCAGCCGAAAATCTAGAAGACTTAGGGGTACGGTTGAGAAAAGTTCTGGGCATTTTCCGGTCCGCCGGTCTCAAAGTCAAACTGAATAAATGCCAGATAGGGGTAGGATCCGTGGAATTCCTGGGCTATCGGATAGACAAGGAAGGAATCCACCCCACTGAGAGCAAGGTTAGGGCAATCAGGAAGGCCCCAGCTCCCCAAAACAAAACGGAGTTACAGGCGTTCTTAGGTCTGGTCAACTTTACGGTATTTTTAAAAATAAGGCGACTATAGCCGAACCGCCCACAAATTACTAACAAAGACAGCTGTGTGGTCTTGGGGAAAGGCGGAAGCTAGGCATTCAAGCAGTAAAAACCTTCTGTCTAGCGATAGCCTACTGATTCAATACAATGGCACGCTGCCATTGGTGTTAGTTTGTGATGCATCTCCACGGGTGGGGCTGTGCTCAGCCACAGGTTGCCAAATGGCACAGAAGCCCCTATAGCATTTTACTCCCGAACAATGTCATCGCTGAAAGAAACTATAGTCAGCTAGATAGAGAAGCCTTGGCCATAGTTTCCGGGGTAAAGAAGTTCCATGAATATGTATTTGGCCGTGATTTCGAAATAGTCACAGACCATAGACCCCTACTAGGCCTGTTGGCAGGCGACCGCCCAACGCCCGTGGCACTTTCGCCTAGACTGACCCGATGGACTATCTTTCTGGCTGCGATGCTACAAATTGTTGCATCGGCCAGGAAAAGAGTTAGGGCATGCAGACGCTTTGAGCAGATGCCCACTACCAGAGACTATCGAAGACCCCACTCCGGGCGCACCCGTCCTGCTAATTGACTCTTTGGACTCGGGTCCAGTCACTTCCAAGGAGGTGGCTCGGGCTTCTTACAAGGACATTACAATAAGAACTGTAATGGGTTGGGTGCAAAGAGGATGGCCCGCTGCGCCGGGCGAGCGGTTTAAGGAATATGTAAAGAAACGCGGGGAATTGTCGGCTCAAGGAGGGTGTCTGCTCTGGGGGGATAGAGTGGTAATCCCGGAGAAATTGCGGAAAAAAGTTTTGGAACTCCTGCACGAGGGCCACCCTGGGATAGTGAGAATGAAGGGTTTAGCAAGGAGCTATGTGTGGTGGCCTTTGATGGACAAGGAGATTAGTGACAGGGTAGGAAAATGCCAAGCCTGCCAGGAGTCCAGACCACTACCACCAACGGCCCCAACTCGGGAGTGGGAGAGACCCCAGGGCCCATGGTCTAGGATCCACATCGATTTTGCCGGGCCCTTCCATGGGCAAACATTCCTAGTGGTAGTCGATGCCTATTCCAAATGGCTGGAAATCATTCTTATGAGATCCATGACAGCCGAGGCCGTAATCCCAGTCCTACGGCGCCTATTTGTAACCCACGGGTTACCAGACACCCTAGTCTCCGACAACGGCCCTCAATTCACAGCGACCCTGTTTGAGGGTACTTGGCAGAAGAGGGCATCCGCATGTCCTCTCGGCGCCGTTCCACCCTGCGACGAACGGCCTTGCAGAACGCTTGCACGGAGTGCAAAGGAAGCATTGTCCAGAATCAGGCCAGGCGATTGGCAATTAAAATTGACACCTTCCTAGCAGTACAACACAGAACCCCTGTGTAGCAACTGGCCACAGCCCAGCAGAGCTACTGATGGGCAGGAAGCTTAGGTGCCCATTAGACCGTTAAACCCAAACTACACCCCAGACGGGTACAAAGGGACAAACGGTAAAACAAGAGAAATGACAGTGGAAGTCCAGTATGGGCACACAATTACGGAGAAGGCCCAAATTGGGTAAAGGGACAATCCTTGAAACAACCGGACCCAAATCGATCGGGTAGAGATAGAGGATGGCCGGGTTTGGAAGCGCCACATAGACCAATTAAGAAAAGAACAACCAAAAGTCCAGAAACAGGCCCTGACTATTCAATGTTTGAATCCACAGCTGACTCAAACCCGAGGCAAACGCGGGACTTATCTGAGTTCGATGAGGTCCAGCGACACCAACCGGTCCCTCCTGCTGAGAGCAGGGACGATTCTGCAATAATCCAGGGCCGGATGGCCTAGAGGAGGAGCTGAGAGGAACAAACAGTCCTCCGCCAGCTCGACTCACTCCCAGAGAATGAATTGCGCAGGTCCGAAAGAGTTAGAGACGCCCAGTCTACCTGCGTGACTACGTAGAGAAATGAGATGCTAATTTCATGTAAATAGGGGTAAAATGTTTTCTGGGAGGGAAGGAGTGTAATGTATCTTTAAGAGATTTGGAGGGAAATTAGAGCGGGAAATAGCACGTTGCTGATTGGCTGTTGCCTCCGACTGAACTGTATATAAAGAGGGGTATTTCTGTTGTTTGCTGCTGGATTCACTATAAACTAAAGAGCTGTTGTCACTCATCTGGTCTCCTGCCTCGTTATTGCCCGAATCTAACACTCCCGGTTTGGACCGGATCGCCCGATCCGGTAGCGATAGCGGCGAATGGTTCGGAGAACCAGTAGCAAAAATCCCTGCCCCCCCCCACATGCCCAGCTGAGCCGCGTGATCATCAGAGGTTTTTTTTTTTAACTTTTAAAAGCATTTTTTCTTCGGCCCAAAAAATGCTTTTAAAAGTTTTTTTAAAAAAGCCTCTGATGATTATGCGGCTCAGCTGGGATCACCAGAGCCTTTTAAAAGCATTTTTTTACAACGTCTTCGGCCGAAGAGGTTGTAAAAAAAATGCTTTTAAAAGGCTCTGGCGATCCCAGCTGTGTTTCCTGATCATCTGAGGGTTTTTTTTTCTTTTAAAGGCAAAAAAATTATGCTTTTAAAAGAAAAGAAAAGCCTCTGATGATCAGGCAGCTCAGCTGGGATCGTCAGAGCAGCCCTTTAAAAGCATTATTTTTACTTTTTTTTTTGGCATTTTTAAAAAAAATGCTTTTAAAAGTTAAAAAAAAAGAGTTGGCCACGCCCACCCAGTCACATTACCCCCACCCACCCACCAAGCCACATTCACAGAACTGGTAGTAACAAATTTTACATTTCACCACTGCCTCAAACCCTCACAGCTTCAACCTCAAACTGTCTACCGTGGACGTCACCCCATTCCTAAGAGGTCCATAAAGGAGGGGCGTGCATAAGCGCACCAGCGTGCCTACCATCCCTGTCCTACTGTCCCCATTTATTTGCATTCATTTCCCTCGTTCATGTCCATGTTCGTATTCATACCTGCTATCTTGTACATGTTCAACAAACAAACAAACAGACAGACAAATAAATAAATAAGCAAGCAAGCAAAATTATGGAGAGCCAGGGCTTAACCAGTTGCCTTTCTCAGCCGCTTGGACCTCTTCAGGAGTCCCTTCATTCCTCTCGTGGTTGTCTTCTTTGCAGCTGAGACTGTGAAGGACTCGGGCCTTCCCGCACTCCAACCCCTCCGCCTTCAATAGATTGGATGGCATTAAATATATATATATATATATATATATATATATATATATATATATATATATATATATATATATATATATATATATATATATATATATATATATATATAGGGGGACCCATCTGTCTGTTAGCCCATCGCAATTGGATTTCAGGGCCTGCCTTTTGTCTCTCCCACTTCGGAGCGGATTTTTATTTTTTTATTTTTTTGAAAAGCCTCCCAGCCAGCGCTTCAGCAATTATTTAATGTTCTAAATTGCTAGCCAAAAAAATGCAGGGCCCAAGCAAATACATCAGAGCTCAACCTAGCCGGTTTGGGAACCTTTTATTATGATTATTGTTATTATTATCATCATCATCGGGATCTTAAGTAGGCCAGAAATAGACGGCCAAAGACATTTCAGTCGGTCGGCCATTCATTGGTCCTGGAGAGTTTCTTTGAGGTTTTTTTTTTTGGCCTTGCTGCTTTGTTAGGCAATACTAAGTGGATATAGAGTCTGGAGAAAGCTATTCTGCTATTATGTGAGCTTTAAATAGGACCTAGAAATACTGCTGGATACGATTTGATTAAAAACTGGACTGGGAGTTAAAAAGAAAAGAGTAAAAAAAAAAATGGAAAAAAGGCTATTCCGTTTTCAATTTTGTGTGTATGTGTGTGTGTGTGTTTTTAAAAAAATCCTTTCCCTTCACAGATGAGGCCTCTTGAATGAATGCATAATCCATTTTTGTTCATCTAGGTATGTCTGTAATTTGAAGAGCAATACGATCCATCAGATGACAGGCACCTGAGTTTGAAAAGTCAGAATTTCTCTGGCTAATGGAGAATCGGAGCAGGGTGTGTGGGGTGTGTTGTGGGGGGGGGGTTACTTTGAAGTCGCAATTGAAAATCGGCCAGATATTTAGGGACTGCATTTAAGGATTCAACCTCCCTCCAGCAAATCCATCGCCAGCCGTGCCTGCAAAGAACAAGTGCTGAGATAAATGCGAAGAAATCAGTTTTCTGCAATCTGGTGCTTTCCAGACTGAGCAGAAAACACAATTCTGCAAGGGAAGGAGGCAGAGCATTTGCATAGGTGTTCAATTGCTGTACGTCGGAATGGAGGACGAAAGTGTATTTTAAGAAGGGAATTTTTTTATGTTTTTATTTTTTATTTATTTATTTATTTGTCACAACAGTATATATAAGCATAAGCAAGAAATAACTACACGATATATAAGCATATATATAAGCATAAGCATGAAATAACTATACGAATTGGATGCAATCAAAGAGGACATTGGGGCAGGAATGGTAGGCACGCTTGTGCTCTTATGCACGCCCCTTACAGACCTCTTAGGAATGGGGTGAGGTCAATAGTAGATAGTCTTTGGTTGAAGCTTTGGGGATTTTGGGAAGAGACCATAGAGTCAGGTAGTGCATTCCAGGCATTAACAACTCTGTTACTCAAGTCATATTTTCTGCAATCAAGATTGGAGCGGTTCACATTAAGCTTAAATCTGTTGTGTGCTCGTGTATTGTTGCGATTGAAGCTGAAGTAGTCTTCAACAGGAAGGACATTGTAGCAGATGCTTCTATGAGTTAAACTCAGGTCATGTCGAAGGCAGCGGAGTTCTAAGTTTTCTAAACCCAGGATTTCAAGTCTGGTGGCATAAGGTATTTTGTTGTATTCATAGGAGTGGAGAACTCTTCTTGTAAAATATTTCTGGACACGTTCAATTGTATTGATGTCTGAAATGTGGTATGGGTTCCAGACAGGCAAGCTGTATTCAAGAATTGGTCTAGCAAATGTTTTATAAACAAGGTTGTAGAGAGTATGGTGGCATATCAGTTCCCCCTGCACCTGGAGGAAACTGTCTATCTGGACCCGTTCCAGTCCGGCTTCCGGCCCGGTTACAGCACTGAGACGGCTTTGGTCGCGTTGGTGGATGATCTCTGGAGGGCCAGGGACAGGGGTTATTCCTCTGCCCTGGTCCTATTAGACCTCTCAGCGGCTTTTGATACCATCGACCATGGTATCTTGCTGCGCCGGTTGGGGGGATTGGGAGTGGGAGGCACCGTTTATCGGTGGTTCTCCTCCTATCTCTCCGACCGGTCGCAGACAGTGTTGACGGGGGGGCAGAGGTCACCGCGCGCCTCACTTGTGGGTGCCGCAGGGTCGATTCTCTCGCCTTCTGTTCAACATCTATATGAAGCCGCTGGGTGAGATCATCAGTGGTTACGGTGTGAGGTACCAGCTGTCGCTGATGACACCCAGCTGTACTTTTCCACACGGGCCACCCCAATGAAGCTATCAAGTGCTGTCCGGTGTTTGGAAGCCGACGCGTCTGGATGGGGAGAAACAGGCTCAAGCTCAATCCCTCCAAGACGGAGTGGCTGTGGATGCCGGCATCCCGGTACAGTCAGCTGAGTCCGCGGCTGACTGTCGGGAGCGAGTCATTGGCCCCGATGGAGAGGGTGCACAATTTGGGCGTTCTCCTGGATGAACGGCTGTCTTTTGAAGATCACCTGACGGCCGTCTCCAGGAGAGCTTTCCACCAGGTTCGCCTGGTGCGCCAGTTGCGCCCCTTTCTAGACCGGGATGCCTTGTGCACAGTCACTCAGGCCGTTGTGACGCCTCGCCTGGATTACTGCAATGCTCTCTACATGGGGCTCCCCTTGAGGGGCATCCGGAGGCTACAGTTAGTCCAGAATGCAGCTGCGCGGGTGATAGAGGGAGCCCCGCGTGGCTCCCGAGTGACACCTATCCTGCGCAGGCTGCACTGGCTGCCTGTGGCCTTCGGTGCGCTCAAGGTGTTGGTGAACGCCTTTAAAGCGCCCATGGCATAGGGCCGGGTTACTTACGGGACCGCCTGCTGCTACCGAATACCTCTCACCGACCCGTGCGCTCTCACAGGAGGGACTCCTCAGGTGCCGCCGGCGACAGTGTCGTCTGGCGACACCCAGGAAGGGCCTTCTCTGTGGGGCTCGCCTCTGGAACGAACTCCCCAGGACTTCGTCAACTTCCGGACCTCCAACCTTTCGCCGCGAGCTTAAAACTTACTTATTTATCTGCGCTGGCCTGGGTTAGTTTTTAAGTTTATAGGTATTTTAATGGGTTTTAGTCTCAAATTTTAATTGTGGCCAATTTTAATAAGTTTTTTAATTGTATTTTAATTGTATTTATATTGTATTGTCTATTTTACTTGGCTGTGAACCGCCCTGAGTCCTTCGGGAGAAGGGCGGTATACAAATTTAATAAATAAATAAATAAAATAAATATGCTTATGAAGGAGGAGGAGGAGGAGAAGGAGGAGGAGGATGGATGGATGGATGGAGAGAAGAAAGGGGAAAGAGAAAGAGAAGGGTGAAAGGGAGGGAGAGGGGAGGAGAGGAGAGGAGAGGAGAGGAGAGGAGAAGGATGGAAGGAAGAACAGAAGGGAAAGGAGGAGGGTGAGGAGGAAAAAAGGAACAGAAGGATGAAAGGAAGCGGAGAAGGAAGGGGAAAGAGAGAAAGAGAAGGAGAAGGGTAGGTGAGAGAGAGAGGAGAACAGATGAGAGGGAGAAGGATGGAAGGAAGAGTGGAAGAGAAAGGAGGAGGGGGGGAAAACAAATAGAAGGAAGGGGAAGAGGAAAGAAAGTGAAGGAGAAGGAATAGGAGAAGGGTGGGAGGGAGAAGGAAGAGAAGGAAGAGGAGAGGGAGAGGAGAGAGAGGAGAAGGAGAACAGAGAGAAAGAACTGAAGAAGGAACAGAAAAGGAGAATGAGAAGAGAGTAGAAGAAGGAAAACGCAAACGAGAAGGAGGGGCACCATAAGTGAGGCTTTCCAATTGTTTCTCTGTGAGAATTTTACCACCTCTTCAAGGAAAAGACAAAAATTCAACCACTCAGCAAGGTTTTCTGTCAGGATCAAACGGGGCCCCACCTATCATTCCTCCACGTTGCAAGACCAAAATGACCTCAATATTAATAATGCTTCTAATAACATTCCATTGCAGGCTCTTGAATCTAGCCAAAAGTTTTCCCCCTTGATGTTAGAGCCGTGTTTGAATCACCCCTTGGAGCTTAGGCTCACCAATTTCTCTCTCTATCATTTTCCCCTCTCCCTAATTACTTTACAGTGTATTATCACACTTAGATGTGAGCTTTGCACTCTCTCCTCCACCCTTTTTTCCACACATCTGAACTTGCAGCATTAGGAAAATGGTAATAAACGTTGGAACATTAACATGCAATTCCCCGGTGCTTTTGAAAAATTACTTCATAAATGCAAAGTAAAATATTTCCTCCTTTTTATTACCTGACAATTACATCTTAAGAATTTCTTTTTTATGTTTAAAAACATATGCAGATGGGCAAAGCCGACGCCGAAATGTAATTGCTTTCTTACTACAAGAATCAGATGTCATTCCTTTCCAATTCGTTTCTGAAAAAGAGAGAGAGGGGAGAGAGAGAGAGAGAGAGAGAGGAACAAATTGTTGTATACATTAAATTTTGAGACATCGGATAGCATTCCTCAATTAAACTATTTAAATGAAAAAAGATTGCTTTACAGCTCTATCATATCGCCCCGAATAAAACCTCTCTTGAGGCAAATTGACTATGGCAGATACCAAATGTGCTGGTTTTAATGTGACTGGACAATCTAATAGAGGTCATTGGTAATTGTTATTATACACAATATTGCACTGTCAGAAACCACCCCAAAGCTACATATATTATTTGAGATGTCTGAGTTTCTTTGCAGCAAAGGGGAAAAAAGAAAATGCTTCTCTCGCCTTGCAAAAAGAGGAAAACAACCAAAGGGAGAACCTCCCCCCTCCCGTTTCCTATAAGCGTCGCCCTTCAAAAAAAAACAAAACACAAAAAACCCCAAACCCGCCATCGATGAAAATAACACCTCCCCCCCCCAAAAAAAGAGGCGATGCATTACCAAAAGGATAAAAGAGGACATCAATTTGCATGCGATGTGCGGGTGTACATTTATAGGTGTAAAAACAACTTTGGCCATTATTGGGGTATATTTCAATATAAATGTAATAGAATAGAATAGAAATTTTTTATCGGCCAAGTGTGATTGGACACACAAGGAATTTGTCTTTGGTGCATACGCTCTCAGTGTACATAAAAGGAAAGATACCTTCATCAAGAATCATAAGGTACAACACTTAATGATAGTCATAGGGCAGGGGTGAAATGCTCCCGGTTTGGACCGGATCGCCTGATCCGGTAGCAATGGTGGCAGGTGGTTCGGAGAACCGGTAGCAAAAATCTCTGCCCACCAGCTGAGCCGCGTGATCATCAGAGGGTTTTTTTAAAAAAAAACTTTTAAAAGCATTTTGTTTTGGCCAAAAAAATGCTTTTAAAAGTAAAAATGATGATCGCGCGGCTCAGCTAGGATCGTCAGAGCCTTTTAAAAGCATTTTTTCTACAATCTCTTTGGCCGAAGAGGTTGTAAAAATGCTTTTAAAAGGCTCTGATGATCCCAGCTGAATTGCCTGATCTTCAGAGGCTTTTAAAAGTATTTTTTTACAACCTCTTCGTCTGAAAAAATGCTTTTAAAAGTTTTTTTAAAAAAAGTTGGCCACGCCCACCCAGTCACATTAACCCCACCACCCACCAAGCCACGTCCACGAAACCGATAGTAACAAATTTTGCATTTCACCACTGCTTTGTTCTCTTTAAAAGTAAAGACTTGGCAATCTTTTAGAGCTAATTTTGGAGTCCTAAAGAATCCTGGAAACTAAAGAGGAAGCTTAGTGCAAGCAATCAGGAAACACCAATAATAATAATGCTGGTGGGCCAGGGGGGTTGACAAAACGGAAAGTAAGTCGAGTCAGTTTTCTCTGACTCTGGGATTCTGCAAAAAGGGAATGGGCTAAAATAGATACGATGAAGAAATGCGTGACCAGATACTACTACTGGCATCCGATGCCGGGATGTTAGCTTGTAATGGAGATATTTGTTTTTGCTACAGCAGTCAAAAAAAGCCAACGCAGTCTTAGGCTGCATTAGTAGAGGGACAGACTCAAGATCACCTGAAGTCTTAATACCACTTTATCATACCTAGGTTAAACCGCACTTGGAATATTGCATCCAGCTTTAGTCGCCACGATTTTAAAAAAGATGTTGAGACTCTACAGAAAGTGCGGAGAATATTAACAAGAATGCTTAGGCTAAAATATCAGTCAATCAGTATCAGAGGTTGTCGTGTCCCACTCCTCCTCTAATGGCCGGGTCGGGGAAGTTTGTATCAAGCGTGGCCACAGAGCCTCTGCAGCTTTGCCAAAGTTCTGTCAGAGTTCTCAGGGCAGGCAGGAGTCCAAGATGTGACTTCAGCAATCCAAATTAGACTTTGCCTGACTCAAAGAATGCCAGAAAGCAGATCCTTTATATAGGCCATGGGGTGTGGCTCCATGACTCAGCACTTATCCAGGCCTGCCCCTCCCTTCCTTTTGCTGAAGTCGCCTCTCCATTCTCCGGAAGTGTGGATCCATCCACCCTCCAGCTGCTGGCAATTCCAGCTCATGACTGGCTTCCTGTTCCTCATGTTCACATGCTGTGGGGGAGGGGTTTATTTGCTCGGTCTGTCCAGGCATGGTGCCAGGACTGGGGGCTGAAGGCATGCCAGGCCATTCGTCTTGCTCGGTCTGTCCGGGCATGGTGCCAGGACTGGGGGCTGGAGGCATGCCAGGCCCTTCGTCTTCATTATCCATCTCTGGCTGAGATAACAGGAGATGAGAGGGGCCCGGCTGCGGAGAGGGGGGTGAGCGGAGAGGTGCTATTCAGCTGGTTCTGGCTGGTTTGCCCAAACCTGTAGCGGAAATTGCAGATGGGCCTGCCCACTTGTCCCGCCTCTATGCCATCCTATTTAAGCACGTTTTTGAGGCTGGGAGCATGTGTGGAAGCTGCGCACGAACAAATGTGTGAAAGGCAGACGGGCATGCGAACCGGGCATGTGCGTGCACAAAGCAAGAGTGGACTCGCGCGACGAACCGGTAGTAACATAATGTGAAACCCACCACTGATCAGAATAGAGCTGGAAGGGACCTCAGAGGTCTTCTGGTCCAGCCCCCTGCTCCAGTAGGAGATCCTCTACCGGGGTAGTCAATTTTTTTATACCTACCGCCCACTTTTGTATCTCTGTTAGTAGTAAAATTTTCTAACCGCCCACCGGTTCAGGCGGGAGATATGTGAGCTATTCTGAGACGAGGCTCTTTTGTTTGCGGTCGCACTATAGCGCCATTTAGTTTCACTTACGTAACGTGAACTAAATTTATGCATGGGAGATACAAATAGTATATTTTCAGAAATTTAAATTGTCACAGGGAATTTTGTGAAAACCTAATGAAAATGTTTTTAAATAATGCTATCATTTTTTTAAAAAAAAAGTCAATTAAATTTTAAAAAAAGGAAAGTGCTTCAGTATTGAACAAAACCCCTACCGCCCACCAGGAAAGCTGGAACGCCCACTAGTGGGCGGTAGGGATCAGGTTGACTATTACTGTCCTATACCATTTCAGACAAGTCCAGTCCTGTCCAGTCTCTTCTTTAAAACCTCCAGGGATGAAGCACCCACAACAACGGGCCTCTGTGGCTCAGACTGGTAAGACAGTCTGTTATTAACAGCAGCTACTTCCAATTACTGCAGGTTCAAGCCCCACCAGGCCCAAGGTTGACTCAGCCTTCCATCCTTTATAAGGTAGGTAAAATGAGGACCCAGATTGTTGGGGGGCAATAAAAAGTTGACTTTGTATATAATATACAAATGGATGAGATTATTGCTTAACACAATGTAAGCCGCCCTGAGTCTTCGGAGAAGGGCGGGATATAAATTCAAATAAAAATTAAAAAAAACATCGGAAGGTAACATGTTCCACTGGTTAATTGGTCCTCATTGTTAGGAAGTTTCTCCTTCGTTCTTGGTTGCTTCTCTCCTTGATTAGTTTCCATCCATTGCTTCTTGTCCTGCCTTCTGGTGCTTTGGAAAATAGGTTAACCACCCCCTCTTCTTTGTGGCAACCTCTCAAATACTGGAATACTGGTATCATGCCATTCCTGGTCCTTCTTTTCTCTAGACTAGCCAAACCCAAATCCTGCAGCCGTTTTTCATACATTTTAGTCTCCAGGCCTCCAATCAACTTAGCTGTTCTTCTTTGCTCTTTTTCCAAAATACCAAGATCTTTTTTGCAATGTGGTGATCAAAATTGGATGCAGTATTCCAGGTGTGGTCTTACTAAGGCTTTATATATACATATAAAGAACGGTTGCAGGAACTGGGTATGTCTAGTTTAATGAAAAGAAGGACTAGGGGAGACATGATAGCAGTGTTCCAATATCTCAGGGGTTGCCACAAAGAGGGAGTCAAGCTATTCTCCAAAGCACCTGAGGGTAGAAGAAGAAGCAATGGGTGGAAACTAATCAAGAAGAGATTAGTGGCAGTGAGAACAATAAATTGAACAGTAAAGCGGAACAACCTACCTCCAGAAGTTGTGGTTGTTCCAACACTGAAGGTTTTTAAGAAGATATTGGACCACCATTTGTCTGAAATGATATAAGGCCATGATGGAGAACCTATGGCATGTGTGCTACAGGTGGCCCTCAGCGCCCTCTCTGCGGGCACCTAAGCTGTCGCCCCAGTTCAGTTCTGACTGACTCATAAAGATGGAGTTCTCTACATGCTATCACTTCTAGGAGAATATGGATCCTTCTGCTGATCCAGTTCTACAGAGGAATTATTGAGTCTGTCATCTGCACCTCTATCACTGTCTGGTTTGGTTCTGCAACCCAACAAGAAAGACACAGACTTCAGAGGATAATTAGAACTGCAGAAAAAATAATTGCTACCAACCTGCCTTCCATTGAGGACCTGTATACTGCACGAGTCAAGAAGAGGGCCGTGAAAATATTTACAGATCCCTCACATCCAGGACATAAACTGTTTCAACTCCTACCCTCAAATCAATGCTATAGAGCATTGCACACCAGAACAACTAGACACAAGGAAAGTTTTATCCCGAAGGCCATCACTCTGCTAAACAAATAATTCCCTCAACACTGTCAAACTATTTACTAAATCTGCACTACTATTAATCTTCTCATCATTCCCATCACCCATCTCCTTCCACTTATGACTGTAACTTTGTTGCTGGTAATCTTTATGATTTATATTGATATTGTTTCCTGATTGCTTATTTGTACCCTATGACCAGTAGTGGGATTCAAATAATTTAACAACCGGTTCTCTGCCCTAATGACAAGCTGGGTAGGTGTGGCTCGATGGTCATGTGACCGTGTGGGCGTGGCCAAACTCAATGTCACTCATGTCTATGGGCGCTTCGCCTTAGCTGCTACAATGTAATAAGGGTTAACCAGAGAGGCAGTTTCTGTAAGCAGGGCAATAAAGATTAGGCTAGAAACAACACCAGAATATTTCCTTCCTGCCTTCCTTACAGGATTAGCCCTGAAAAGTGGAAAAAAACAAAATAAGATTTCTTCCAACAACTGGTTCTCCGAACTGCTTAGAAAATTAACAACCGGTTCTCACGAAAAGGTTTGAACTGGCTGAATCCCACCACTGCCTATGACTATCATTAAGTGTTGTATCATTAAGTGTTAAATTTGTACTCTATGACTATCATTAAGTGTTGTAAGTGTTGTACCTTGATGAACGTATCTTTTCTTTTATGCACACTGAGAGCATATGTACCAAGACAAATTCCTTGTGTGTCCAATCACACTTGGCCAATAAAAATTCTATTCTATTCTATTCTATTCTATTCTATTCTATTCTATTCTATTTTATCAGGTAGTTTCATAGAAATATTAAAGTACAGAATTCAAGGTCAGGAGGAACTCTTGGTAAATGTAAATGACTTGCATCTGATGGAGAGAAATATTCCTGAGATAAACACATTCTCAGAAGAAGGTAAGTTTTAATTTTGTCCTAGCAAGTCATTCGTACTTCTAGGATGCTTAAGATGAAAACAACCCACAAGCTTTAAAATTGAAAAAGGGGATTTTATGATATTTAAACTTTAAAATTGAAAATATGCAGAAAAGTTAATTTCTAAACATGTAATGAATCAGGATTAATGTCTGGCAATGCTTGGCTATAGTCCAAAAGGAACTTTTGAACTAAGGTGTACGATTCAGAACCCTCAAAAGCTATAAAGGTCCTATTAAGTTTGCAGAGAGGCCCAAGGCTCTTTCCATAAGTTGCAATAAAGTGATAACATATTATAATGTGACAGAAGAGGGGGGAGGGAACAACTCTTAAATACAGGAGGAATAATTGTTAATTGTATTTTATTACTCAGTTGAAACTGTAAACTGAAACCAATTATTTGAAGTACAATTGCTGGAAGACATTTCAGGTGGTCGTATATATTACTGTTGAGAGGAAGGGAGGGAGGGAAGGAGGGAAGAGAGAGGAGGGGAAGAGAGCAGAGAGGAAGGACAAGGACAAGAGGAAGGAAGGAAGGAAGGAAGGAAGGAAGGAAGGAAGGAAGGAAGGAAGGAAGGAAGGAAGGAAGGAAAAGAGGAGGGAAGGAGGGAAGCAGATGAGTGGAGAGGAGACCAGAGAATAGAATAGAATAGAATAGAATAGAATAGAATAGAATAGAATAGAATAGAATAGAATAGAATAGAATAGAATAGAATAGAATAGAATTTTTATTGGCCAAGTGTGATTGGACACACAAGGAATTTGTCTTGGTGCATATGCTCTCAGTGTACATAAAAGAAAAGATACCTTCATCAAGGTACAACATTTACAACACAATTGATGATCAATATATCAATATAAATCATAAGGATTGCCAGCAACAAGTTATAGTCATACAGTCATAAGTGGAAAGAGATTGGTGATGGGAACTAAGGAAACGATTAATAGTAGTGCAGATTCAGTAAATAGTCTGACAGTGTTGAGGGAGGGAGGAAGGAAGGTAGGTAGATGGGTATGTAGGTTGGCAGGTAGGTAGGAAGGAAGGAAAAAACAAAGGAAGGACAGGGGGGAAAGAAGGAAGGAGGGAGGGAGGGGGGGAGGAAGGGAAGGGAAGAAGGAAGGAAGGAAGGAAGGAAGGAAGGAAGGAAGGAAGGAAGGAAGGAAGGAAGGAGGAGAGGAGGGGAGAGATAGGAGGGAAGCAGACGAGAGTAGAGGAGACCAGAGGATAGGAAGAACAAAGGGGAAAGAAGGAAGGAGGGAGGGAGGGAGGGAGGGAGGGAAGGAAGGAAGGAAGGAAGGAAGGAAGGAAGGAAGGAAGGAAGGAAGGGCTTAGGAAAGCCATGATAGCATCTTCCAATACTTGAAGGGCTGCCACAGGGAAGCGGGCTTCAATTGATTCTTCAAAGTACCTGAAGGCAAGACAAGACACAATGGGTGGAAGTCCATCAGAAGGAGATCCAACCTGGAAATTAGGTCATACATAGTAGTAGTATAGTAATAGCCTTTATTGTCACTGTACATCGTGTATACAATGAATTTGGTTTTAGCCTCACTGGTTGCAATCCATGACAAAAAATACAAACAACATAAATAGTATAAAGAATAAACCCTATGCAAGTAATTGAGGGAGGGGGGGAGAAAATAAAGAAAAAGGAAAAACTAGTCATATGTTTCGGCATGTGGGTGGAGTGATTGTGGTTGTGTTTAAGAGTCTGACAGCCCAAGGATAGAAACTATTTTTAAACCTATTTGTCCGGCTGGCTATGCTTCGATGTCTTCTGCCCGATGGTAGAAGTGCGAAGAGACACTGACCAGGGTGTGAATCATCTCCGAGTATCTTCCTTAATCTGCTGAAACAACGAGACCTGGCAATGTCATCCAGTGGTGTTAGAGGGCAACCAATGGTTTCTTGGGCCGAATTGATCACTCTCTGTAGTGCCTTCCTGTCCGCAGCAGTTAAACCAGCGTACCATACTGTAATTCAGTATGGAAGGACACTTTCTGCCGTGGACCGATAGAAAGAGGTCATCGGCCGTTGTTGCGCCTGATTTTTTTGCAGGACTCTAAGGAAATTAAGACCCTGTTGGGCCTTGCCAATCACCAGAGATGTGTTGTTTTTCCAGGTGAGATCTTGACTAATGAGCACGCCCAAGAATTTAAAAGAGGAAACCCCCTCCACAGAGCCCCCCCTGCCTGTTCAATAGACAGTGGGACAGGTTCCTCTCTGTGCTTCCGGAAATCGAGCACCATCTCCTTTGTCTTACAGCTGTACTGGTAGAATGGAGAATCAAACACATAGATATCCTGAACTCCTTGGGTGAAAATATGTATGGGAGATAGATAGATAGATAGATAGATAGAGAGAGAGAGAGAGAGAGAGAGAGAGAGAGAGAGAGAGAGAGAGAGTTATGGATGGGAAGGAAGGTAGGTACATAGGTAGATGGGTATGTAGGTTGGCAGGTAGGTAGGTAGGAAGGTAGATAGGTAGGAAGGAAGGGGGAGAGAGAGAGATGGGTAGGAAGGTGGGTGGGTAGGTAGAAAGGTAGATGATAGATAGATATGTAGGTAGGTAGGTAGGTAGGTAGGAAGGAAGGAAGGAAGGTACATAGGTAGATGGGTACGTAGATAGGCAGGTAGGTAGGTAGGAAGGTAGATAGACAGGAAGGAAGGAAGGGAGAGAGAGATGGGTGGGAAGGTAGGTAGATAGGTAGATGATAGATAGATAGATAGGTAGGAAGGAAGGAAGGAAGGAAGGTACATAGATAGATGGGTATGTAGGTAGGCAGGTAGGTAGGTAGGAAGGTAGATAGACAGGAAGGAAGGGAGAGAGAGAGATGGGTAGGAAGGTAGGTAGATAGGTAGATGATAGATAGATAGATAGATAGATAGATAGATAGATAGATAGATAGATAGATAGGCAGGTAGGAAGGTAGGTACATAGGTAGATGGGTATGTATGTATGTATGTAGGTAGGTATGTAGGTAGGTAGATAGATAGGAAGGAAGGAAGGAAGGAAGGAAGGAAGGAAGGAAGGAAGGAAGGAAGGAAGGGAGAAAGAGAGAGAGAGAGGTAGGTAGGTAGGTAGATAGATAGATAGATAGATAGATAGATAGATAGATAGATAGATAGATA
>NC_080540.1:291351523-291381523 GCF_028640845.1 Ahaetulla prasina | reverse complement strand
ACCCTGCTATCATGTCACCCCTACTCCTTCTTTTCATTAAACTAGACAAACCCAATCCCAGCAACCGTTCTTTTTATGTTTTAGCCTCCAGTCCCCTAATCATCATTATTGCTGAATAATAAGCAACCTGACAGAAATGTGGGATGAGACCAGAGACAAAATGGATGGTAGGACCTGAGGATAACTCAAATTGGGATCAAAAGGAGGAGGAGATGAAAAAGAATTAACAATCGGTTTAATAAAAGAATCAGATTCCCCCAAACAGGAAAGCTTTGCCCGCTAAAGAGACTAACTGGACATTTATAGTAGGTGACATAGTCATTCCACAACTATTTGTGATTGGATCACACTGAACACTAAGCAAGACTTGTTCAAGACCAGTTCTTGTCTTCAGTTCTTCTTTTCTAAGAATCAACCAAAGGTTTGAGGATACTAAACTGATGCTGCAGAGTTTTCAAATTCCAGTGCTGCCCATGGAGTAATTTTGAAGTAAACCCAGAATTTGGCAGGAATGCTACTTATAATTATTAATAAAATAAAATAAAATAAAATAATTAATAAAAATAATAATTGCTACCAACCTGCCTTCCATTGAGGACCTGTATACTGCACGAATCAAGAAGAGGGCCGTGAAAATATTTACAGATCCCTCACATGCAGGACATAAACTGTTTCAACTCCTACCCTCAAAACGACGCTATAGAGCACTACACACCAGAACAACTAGACACAAGAAGAGTTTTTTCCCGAAGGCCATCACTCTGCTAAACAAATAATTCCCTCAACACTGTCAAACTATTTACTGAATCTGCACTACTATTAATCTTCTCATCGTTCCCATCACCCATCTCTTTCCACTTATGACTGTATGACTGTAGCTTTGTTGCTGGCAATCCTTATGATTTATATTGATATATTGACCATCATTTGTGTTGTAAATGTTGTACCTTGATGAAGGTATCTTTTCTTTTATGTACACTGAGAGCATATGCACCAAGACAAATTCCTTGTGTGTCTAATCACACTTGGCCAATATAAATTCTATTCTATTCTGTTCTGTTCTATTATAGCCAAAGAAAGACATGCATGTAATGATTGTTCCAGCTGACCATATATTTTTTTTGTAAGCTTCCCTTGCTAAAGAATACAGTTCTGAAATCCATATGATGTTCCAGGAAGAAACAGCAGTGAGTCTGTAGAGATTCTCAGTCGTCCAGGTCATGGTTGTCCCAAAGGTGCTTTTTCAGGAGGCAACTGGACTTTCTTGTGTTTTGTTTTGAAGACATCCAGGTCATGGTTGTCCTTTGGGACAACCATGACCTGGATGACTGAGCATCTTTACAGACTTTTAGCTATACAATTTGAGATGAACACCCTTGGAATCAGCGGTGAGATTCACATAATTTACCTACCGGTTCACCCAGCACCAAAAAGGTGAGCATGCATGCCTCCGCACATGCGCCTAGCTTTCTGAGCATGCACTTAGATGTTGAGACTCTAGAAAGAGTGCAGAGAAGAGCAACAAAGATGATTAGGGGACTGGAGGCTAAAACATATGAAGAACGGTTGCAGGAACTTGGTATGTCTAGTTTAATAAAAAGAAGGACTAGGGGAGACATGATAGCTGTGTTCCAATATCTCAGGGGTTGCCACAAAGAAGAGGGAGTCGGGCTGTTCTCCAAAGCACCTGAGGGTAGAACAAGAAGCAATGGGTGGAAACTCATCATGGAGAGAAGCAACTTAGAACTAAGGAGAAATTTCCTGACAGTTAGAAACAATTAATAAGTGGAACGACTTGCCTGCAGAAGTTGTGAATGCTCCAACACTGGAAATTTTTAAGAAAATGTTGGTTAACCATCTGACTGAGATGGTGTAGGGTTTCCTGCCTGGGCAGGGGGTTGGACTAGAAGACCTCAAAGGTCCCTTCCAACTCTGTTGTTGTTATGTTGTTATACTTTGCTCACACGCATGTACTTTGCGCCTTCCACACATGAAACCAGCCTCAAAAATGTGCCTAAATAGGACAACATAGAGCCGATTTCCGCTACCAGTTCACCCGAACCGGTGTGAACCTGCTGAATGGTGGAATGGTGCTTGGAATGGTGTTGTTGTGACTCGTCCTCCCTCCTCTGCTCAGCCAGGCCCCTCCTGTCTCCAACCGGGCCTTTTATCAGACTCCGAGTCTGATATTGACGATGAACGGCCTGTCATGAGTCCAGCCCCCGGCCCTGGCCCCATGCCCGGAGAGGATTCAAGGAGTGAAAGGACAAGCCCGATAAACCTCACTCATACAGAGTGTGTTCCTTTGGCTCAACCTTCAGAGCAGGAAGCTAGCTAGGTGGTGGAATTAACCAGGCCTACTCCCTCTGACCCCTCCCTTTCCCAGACGCTGACAGCAGATCCAGCTGAAAACAATTCAGCGTAGGAGGACCCTTGCTTCCGGAGATCTGAGAGGTGACGCCAGCAGAAGGAAGGGTGGGGCAGGCCTGGATAAATGCTGAGTCATGGAGCCACACCCCACAGCCTATATAAAGGACCTACTTTTGGCATTCCAACCTTGAGTCAAACAAAGTCTTATCTAGTTTGCTGATATTGGACTCTATCGCTGAAGTCACAACTTGGACTCCTGCCTGCCCTGATAAACCTCGAAGGAACTTGGCAAACTGCAAAGGCATCATTGCCAAGTTTGTTATGGACTTCCTTGACTCGTTCGTCGGAGTGGGAGTGGGACACGACAGGTGTGGGAGTACAAATGGATTTCCAGAGGAAAAATTGCAGACGACAGGAACCAGGAGCACCACTCAGGTGACCCTGAGGACATAGCTAAACCCCCAAGTGCTTCAATGACCCTCCAAAACAGGGGTGTCAAACTCAAGGCCGCAGGCCAGATCCAGCCCATGGGGTGCTTAGATCTGGTCCGCGGGGCCGCCCTGGAAACAGTGAAGGACCGGCCTGTGGTGCCTCTGCCAGCAAAAATGGAGCTCAGGAGGCTGCACTCCCGAGCTCCGTTTTTACGGGCAGAGGGTTGCAGGAGGCTGTTGCAGCCAAAAACGGAGCTCAGGAGGGCTGTGGGGCTACAATGTCCTCCTACAGCCCTCTGTCAGGAAAAACAGAACTCTCTCCTGGGCTCCATTTTCGCTGGCAGAGGGATGCAGGATGTCGAGCTGGCCACGCCCATCCTGGCCACCTCCACCCCAGCTACCCACACTCATCCCCCTCCCCAAGGTCACACACCACCCCGATGCGGCACTCAATGAAATTGAGTTTGAAACCCTTGCTCTAAAACAGTGGTTCTCAACCTTTATAGTGCTGCGACCCCTTTAATACAATTCCCCACGATGTGGCGATCCCAACCGTAAAATTATTTTCGTTTTGAATTTATCGCGCCTGAAGCCGTATTGGCTAGCGATCTGAACTGCTTGCGATTGCCTTGAGGACGGAGGCATTAAAGCGGAGACTCCTCCCCTATTAAGTTTATGGCACCTGAAGCCAGATTAGGCTAGCGATTGGGAGTGATTGCAGCTGGCTTGAGAGGGAGACATCAGAGCAAAGATTTCTCTCTTTTTTAATTCATTGCACCTGAAGAGGAATTCGACTAGCGATTTGAAGAGCCTGCAGCTGGCTTGTGGAGTCAACCATTGGAGCGCGATTCTTCAACTCGCAAGTATACTTCCCATATTTCCGATGGTCTTAGGCGACCCCTGGCAAATCGTCATTCGACCCCCAATGGGGTCGCGACCCACAGGTTGAGAACCACTGCTCTAAAACCATGCAGATTACCAGTTGTCTGCAAGGAATATAAATCCTTCCATTCCCCACTCTCCTGTCAGAGTGTTGTGTCTTGCCCGCTCTCACCGCAGCTGGGGTCTTCTTATCTGCTTCCGAACGCTGAGGAATGTCCTAGTATGCCTCCCGGCCCCAGCCCTGGCTCCATGCCCAGACAGGCTGAGGAGGAGGGGGCACCTCCCGGCCCCAGCCCTGGCTCCATGCCCAGACAAGCTGCGGAGGAGGGAGCACCTCCCGGCCCCAGCCTGGCTCCATGCCCAGGCAAACGGAGCAACTAGACCCCTCCCCCTCCCCCACAGCATGTGAGCCTGAGGGAGGTCAATTACCAACAGCTGCCGACTGGAGTGACCCTCGCTTCAGAAGAATTGATAGGCGGCGGCGGCAGAAGGAAGGGAGGGGCAGGCCTGGATAAGTGCTGAGTCATGGAGCCACACACCATGGCCTATATAAAGGATCTGCTTTCTGGCAGTCTCTGAGTCAGGCAAAGTCGAACATATCTTGCTGAAGTCACTTTCTGGTCTCCTGCCTGCCTTGAGGACTTTGCTAGGACTTTGGCAGAGCTGCAGAGGCACGCCTGATTCGGATTTCCCTGACCCGGCCGTCAGCGGAGGAGTGGGACATGACACAGAGCTGAAGAAGCTTCTTGGATGAGAAGCGAAACGTCTTCAAAAGAAAAAAAAACACAAGAAAGTCCAGTTGCCTCCTGAAGAAAAAAAAAAGCACCTTTGGGACAATCAGCAGTGAGGCCCCTCTGAGTAAACAGCAGATGAGATGGACAGCAACAAGACACGAGCGGAGATAAGTTTTCAATTTGGCTTTAAATGAATTCGCTGCATTTGCACCTCTTGACATCCGCAGGAAGTAAGTTTCACAAATCTCAATTTATTTTATAGGGAACATTTATTGATTTTTTTTTTATGGTCTCGCTGTGTTCTTCCTTCCCATCTCCAGTTCTCCTGCTGTCTTTTTTTTTTTTTTTGCTGCCTGGATTGATTTAAGAGACCCATGGTGTGGTAACTCAGAAAGTCCCTTCTCTTTTCCTTGTCTCCATCCACCAGCTGAACACGCGTCGGATTCATCTATCACCGCAAATATGACATTTACCGTACAATGGACACTGAAAACTAGGTTGGATAATGATCGTCCAATGCCATTTCATACTAGTCTGATAGAAATCAAATCCAGCAGTCTGGGCAAGATGGACGTCACCCAGGGGTGAAATTCAGCAGGTTCTGACAGGTTCTGGAGAACCGGTAGCGGAAATTTTGAATAGTTCAGAGAACTGGCAAATGCTACCTCTGGCTGGTCCCAGAGTGGGGTGGGAATGGAGATTTTGCAATATCCTTCCCCCTGGAGTGGGGAGGGAATGGGGATTTTGCAGTATCCTTCCCCTGGAGTGGGGTGGGAATGGGGATTTTGCAGTATCCTTCCCCTGGAGTGGGGAGGGAATGGGGATTTTGCAATATCCTTCCCCTGGAGTGGGGAGGGAATGGGGATTTTGCAGTATCCTTCCCCTGGAGTGGGGTGGGAATGGGGATTTTGCAATATCCTTCCCCCAGGAGTGAGGAGGGAATGGGTATTTTGCAGTATCCTTCCCCCTGGAGTGGGGTGGGAATGGGGATTTTGCAATATCCTTCCCCCAGGAGTGGGGAGGGAATGGAGATTTTGCAGTATCCTTCTCCTGCCACGCCCACCATGCCACACCCATCAAGCCACACCATGCCCACCAAGCCACGCCCACAGAACCGGTAGTAAAAAAAATTGAATTTCACCACTTATGTCATCCAATTGTGTGACTTTTCCTCATCACAATCGGTAAGCTAAATTTTCAACTTTAATACTGTCTGTATGCTTTGGACTTGTGTCTCCCGGACTCTGACCACCTGCTTAAATGGGTTAGCTAAAGACCAAGAAGTTGCATTCACAATACAAAATAACCTTGGTTAAGAAGACTGTGACTGTAGTAATTATCATCCGTAGCATGGACAATCTCTGTTTGAAGGTGGGGTGTCGCTGCTGTTGTTTTTGGTATCTTGAACAACATTATTGAGAGAGCATTGAATCCTGGGAAAGGATAAGGCCCTTCTGAATTTTGGGATCATTATGTAGTTTAGATCAGTGTTGGTATTCAGGTTCTATCCGGTTCAGGTGAACCAGTAGCAGTGGCGATGGGAGGCTCCGCCCACCTGCCCGGACATCATCACATTCCCTTTTTTATACTCTGCGCATGCACAGAAGGTCCTGCGCATGTGTGAAGGTGGCATGTGAGAGCGAAATGACACTCACATTTGCGAACCAGTGGCAAAGATAAGAGCATACCACCCCTGGTTTAGATATCTGGTTGGATAAGATGAACAAGGGTTCATGTGTAGGGTTTCTGGAAACTCTGCTTGCCGCTCTAGATAGGGGGTCTGCAAACTTGGCTCTTTTAAGACTTGTGGACTTCAAAGCTGGCTGAGGAATTCTGGGAGTTGAAGTCCACAAGTCTTAAAGTTGCCAAGGTTGGAGACCCCTGGACTAGATGACCTACAAGGTCCCTTTCAACTATATCAATCTTTGTTTGTAGACTCCTGCTCTAGAGCAATAGCCCGCTGTTTGAGATTAGCCAGGGTACCTTCAAAGCCCACGAAGTTGATGGCTGGCCATGAAAAAGCCATAACGTTGCAATTTGGTATGTATTGTCCGACAATCAAGATATATGCAGGATATCAACTATCTGTCAACAGCATCCAGCTTGAGTATCCAAATAAAAGGCCGGGATCATTTCATTTCTGCAAATCTTACCGTTTATTGAATACGTTTCATGGTAATGGCGAGGTAAAACTAACTCTGCAATTCTCAGTTCACAGTATTAAACAATGATTTTTTCCCCAGCCAAATCCCCAGGTTTCCACATAGATAGACCCTGTAAACAAATTCTCTTTCTTATGGGAACCGTCTGCCGCCTTCTTCACACCTGTTAAGATGTCCTTGAAAAGTTTCCAGACTCTCACAAGCTTCAGTGGAACTGTAAAAGTTTCGTTTCTCCAACTCACCCATTTGTAATCAACATCTCCCTTCCTTATTCTAATGATAAGTTGAAATGAAGAGGCACGTAGCCGTTGTGGCCCGTTAGCTGCCAGCGGAGCTGGTGGCAGACTCAGACAGTGAGGAGGTTGGGGAGGAACATGGGCCAGTCCTGGAGTCTGGGGAAGGCTCTGATGAGTGCTCTGCATCAGAGGCAGAGATGGGACCAGGGCCATCTGACACTTGTCAGCTGCCTTCGGAGTCGAACATCAGTGGTGCAGAAGAACAGCTGGAGCCTGTTCCCAGTGTGCACATGCACAGAACTGCCAGGAGAAAGGAACAGCTAAGGAACAAGGGTCGACTCAGGAGTAAACAGAAGTGAAATGCTCCTGGTTCGGACCGGATTGTCTAATCCGGTAGCAATGGCGGCGGGTGGTTCAGAGAACCGGTAGCAAAAATCCCTGCCCCCTCCGCCCCAGCTGAGCCACGCAATCATCAGAGGTGTTTTTTTAAAAAACTTTTTAAAGCATTTTTTCTTCAGCCGAAAAAATGCTTTTAAAAGAAAAAAAAAACCTCTGATGATCGCACGGCTCAGCTGGGATCGTCAGAACCCTTAAAAAGCTTTTTTCCTCTGGCGATCCCAGCCGAGTTGCCTGATCATCACAGGCTTTTAAAAGCATTTTTTTACAACCTCTTCCGTCGAAGAGGTTGTAGAAAAAATGCTTTTAAAAGGTTCTGGCGATCAGGCAACTCAGCTGGGATCATCAGAACCCTTTAAAAGCTTGTTTTTTACAAGCTCTTCGGCCAAAGAGGTTGTAAAAGAAATGCTTTTAAAAGGTTCTGGCGATCAGGCAACTCAGCTGGGATCATCAGAACCCTTTAAAAGCTTGTTTTTTACAAGCTCTTCGGCCAAAGAGGTTGTAAAAGAAATGCTTTTAAAAGGTTTTGGCGATCAGGCAACTACACTGGGATTGTCAGAACCCTTTAAAAGCTTTTTTTTCCTCTGGCGATCCCAGCTGAGTTGCCTGATCATCAGAGGCTTTTAAAAGCATTTTTTACAACCTCTTCGGCCAAAGAGGTTGTAAAAAAATGCTTTTAAAAGTAAAAAAAAATGTTGCCCATGCCCACCCAGTCACATTACCCCCCACCCCAGCAAGCCATGCCCGCAGAACAGGTAGTATCAAATTTTACATTTCACCCCTGGAATAAACCCACAGTGTTTATTCCCCTCCCATAGGGAATAAAGAAGAGCGAAAGGGGAGGGGCGTTTGCAGGAGACAATTAGTTTGCTTAATTGGTTCATGACTCTCAGAGACTCCTTGCCAAGTTTTGAAGATATCAGCCTGGCTGTTCTCCAAGCCAGATAAGGTCTATGATTGTAAATTCTTCCTTGAAAGACTTTGCTGGATGTGAATTAGAGAAATTCACAGTAACTTAATATTTTATTTATGTGATTTTTATTTATTTGATTTATTTAATACAAAGGAATTTTTGTCACGACAAGGAGTCTGCTTTATGTTCTTGGGAAGCTTAGGTCAGAAGAGTAGCTGTCAAAGTTTCACTCTTGATACTATCTCTAAGTTCAACTATGGCCAAGGAGATTTGATTATTCTGCTATGAAGGTGTCTACTTGCCTGGTTGGCCATGAGTTTCAAGACAATTTGATTTGGTTCCTGACATCCGTAAAGTCAGATTAATTTGCTCCATTCTGTATTAATAGGTCTCTTTTCCTTTAATATAATTGTCGTGTCCCACTCCTCCTCTGATGGCCGGGTAAGTGCGTATCAAGCGTGCCTCTGCAGCTTTGCCAAAGTTCTGTCAGAGTTCTCAGGGCAGGCAGGAGACCAGGATGTGACTTCAGCAATCCAATTTAGACTTTGCCTGACTCAAAGAATGCCAGAAAGCAGATCCTTTATATAGGCCATGGGGTGTGGCTCCATGACTCAGCACTTATCCAGGCCTGCCCCTCCCTTCCTTTTGCTGACGTCGCCTCTCCACTCTCCGGAAGTGTGGGTCCCTCCAGTCTCCAGCTGCCGGTAATTCCAGCTCGTGACTGGCTTCACACTCCCCAGGCTCACATGCTGTGGGGGAGGGGCCCAGCTGCTCCGTTTGTCTGGGCATGGTGCCACGACTGGGGGATGGAGGCATGCCAGGACATTCTTCTGCACTATCAGCATCCGGCAGGAGACGAGAGGGGCCCGGCTGCGGAGAGGGGGGCGAGTGAGGCACAACACTAATCTTCAGGTCTCTCCAGGTTCTCTCTAGTGCAGGGGTCTTCAAACTTGGCAGCTTTAAGACTTGTGGACACAAAGATAAAAACAACAATGCAACACTAAAGGTAAAGATTCCCCTCGCACATACATGCTAGTCGTTCCCGACTTTAGGGGGAGGGGCTCATCTCTGTTTCAAAGCCGAACAGCCACCACTGTCCAAAGACATCTTCGTGATCATGTGGCTAGCATGACTAAATGCCGAAGGAACACGGAACTATTCTGTCCCCCTTCGCCTCCATCCAAGCGATGGCTTAATTAGCCGGCACTATCAGCTCTGGCAGCAAAATAGCGAGCGTCTGCCAAGTGTCTCTGTTATCTCCCTCGACGCCGATGAGTCACCCAGGAACAAACTTCAGCTCTTAGTTAAGCAGTTGATTTGCCTGCTACAAAGAGGCATAGCAGCCCTCACTGCCTTTATATCCTGTGGGGTGTGGCTCCATGACTCAGCACTTCCTAGACCTGCCCCACCCCTGCTTCTGTTGTTCCCGCCTCTCCTGCCTATGAAATCCAGGGTCCAGCCAGGCCTGATTGCCATCAGCTGGGTATGGAGGCGTGGCCTGGGGTGGGGAAAGAGTCAGGGGACGGAGGCCTCGTTATCTCTTCCACCTGGCCTGTCTCTGGCTCCTGGAGCTGAGCCAGGGAAGCCGGTGCTCCCGAGGTAAGTTCTGACGGTCCTTCCCCCTCACTTTCCAA
The DNA here is from genome assembly GCF_028640845.1 of Ahaetulla prasina. Classification (NCBI taxonomy): domain Eukaryota; kingdom Metazoa; phylum Chordata; class Lepidosauria; order Squamata; family Colubridae; genus Ahaetulla; species Ahaetulla prasina. The sequence continues at coordinate 291,371,765 of NC_080540.1, read as the reverse complement.
GTCACTTTCTGGCAGAAGGCCCGGCTCGGGGGGTGCAGACACAACAGGAACGCTGCAATGGTGGGTTTCAAAAAATTTTACTACTGGTTCTGTGGGTGTGGCTTGGTGGGCATGGAGAGGAAGGATACTGCAAAATCTCCATTCCCTCCCCACTCCAGGGGAAGGATACTGCAAAATCCCCATTTCCTCCCAATCAGCTGGGACTCGGGAGGCAGACAATAGATGGGGGCAGGGCCAGTCAGAATTTTTACTACCGGGTCTCCGAACTACTCAAAATTTCCGCTACCAGTTCTCCAGAACTGGTCAGAACCTGCTGAAACCCACCTCTGGAACACTGTTATCTTCCCACCAAAGGTGGTCCCTATTTTTCTACTTCCATTTGTTACGTGATTTCGAACTGCTAAGTTGGCAGAAGCTGGGACAAGGAACGGGAGCTCACTCTGTTACGCAGCGCTAGGGATTCGAACCGCTGAACTGCCGACCTTTCTGATTGACAAACTCAGCATCTTAGCCACTGAACCACTGCATCAGTGCAACACTAGCAAAGCCGCTGCTCGTCAGTGCAACACTAGCAAAGTATAAATAAAAATAAAATAAAAATAAGGAAAAATAGCAGTAAAGATGGTGACATCAAAGCTGTCTTGGTCTTCCAAAGTTTCTGAAAGAGCAGTGAAGAGGTTGCCTGATCTCCGCAGGGAGGCTGTTCCCCCAACTGGGATCCACATGCGAATGAGGCATGAAAGATTACCCAAGAACAATTTTTACACTGCTTCACTTCACCACAATGCAACACTTTGTAGCCGAGATGGTTGTGCACTCTTGCATCAAACAGTCAAATAATGATACAGAGTCTTGAGAGTGATGGGATTCCACCCTGTGCTCAATGAAGGATCTACAATGCAAAAGGCAGCTGTAATATCGCCATAAGTTGCCCTGCCAAAGTCTGCTTGAATACTTGCAAGAAAGAAAAGTTCGTCTCACTCACAACAGGTTTTCCAGCGTCAACAATTTCTTAGGCTTATGAAGTTTCCCCTGATCTTGTCTGAGTCCTGCAGTTCTGGAGTTTCTGGTTCTGTATCAGCTCTCTGCTCTAGCAGAAAACTTCCTTCAATCAAGGCAAGCCACTAGAATATAAAATGAGGGCAAACCCAGTGGTGGGCTGCTATAGGTTCGGACAGGTTCTCACGAACCGGTAGTGTTCTGTCTCCTTCCCCACTTCAGACCCACAAGCTGGCCTTCAGCCAGTGGATTCACGGCTCTTATCAGTCCTGGCAGAGAAATCGCAGCTGCCTGCCAAAGTTCAAACAAATGACTCACGGAGCAAGACTTTCAGCTCTTTTTGAAATGGTTCAGCTAAACTTTTGCTTCCCGTGGAGTGAGAGCAGTCCCAAAGCTCCTTATATATCCTGTGGGGTGGGGCTCCTGCCCCACCCTTCCCTTTGATGACGCCGCCTCTCTAATCTTCTGAAGCGTGGATCAAGCCAAGTTTGATTATTATTATTAGCTGGGTCTGAAGGCATAGCCTGGGGAAGGGAGGAATCAGGGGATGACGGCCTCATTACATCCTCCAACTAGTCTGGTTCTGGCTCCTGGAGCCGAGGCAAAGGAATCAGTGCTCCCGAGGTAAGCTTTACCGGCCCTTCCCCCTCACTCTCAGAGTCAGTTTTGGGCATGGGGCCAGGTTCGGGGGCTGGAGTCACAACAGGTAGTTCCAAAGATCAGCTGGCCCCGCCCATCCATCACCGCCCTATCCTGTCCTATATTTCCTTCTTTCTGGCTCAGCTAATGCATGCGGCACAGTTGATTTCCACACCTCCGCTGTTCTACTTACCGGGGATACCTTACAAGGTAAGCAGCTGAGCTTCAAATTGCTGTGCCCCTCCAGCAGCCAAATCAGAGGAAGAGGAGGCGTAAGAGTCTGGGTCAGCATCAAGGCAACCTGAGAGCTCCGAGGGGGAAGAGGGAATGGAGCTGGCAGAGAGAGAGAGACAGAGGTGGAGCCTGGACCATCCATCAGCCTTCAGATGGAGAGTCAACAGCCCTAGGTCTGAAGGTGGCTGATGAGAAAGAGGAAGAACAGCTGGGTCCAGTGCCTGACACACGGAGGCAGAGGAGAGGAGAACAGTGGAAATCTAAGGGCCGGTCCTTGGGATGGAAGAGCCACCACTGCTAGCAAAGCCCCACCTTAGCTCCGGGGATAAAAGGCAGAGGGTGGAGATGAATAGATGTGGCAGACAACTATTCATCTCCCAGCCGGATGGCCTTGTTAGCCTGCATTGAGACAGAAACTTTTTGCCGGGGCTGCTGGTGCTCCTAATAAAGGAATCTTTGAGGGTTTGTCTGTTTGGGGAATTGGGTCAGAACAAAATAATTGCAATATGCATCCTGTCGTGTCCCACTCCTCCGCTGACGGCCGGGTCAGGGAAATTCGAATCAGGCTTGCCTCTGCAGCTCTGCCCAAAGTCCTAGCAAAGTCCTCAGAGCAGGCAGGAGACCAGTAAGTGACTTCAGCAAGATAAGTTCGACTTTGCCTGACTCAGAGACTGCCAGAAAGCAGATCCTTTATATAGGCCATGGGGTGTGACTCCATGACTCAGCACTCATTAAGGCCTGCCCCTCCCTTCCTTCTGTTGCCTCCGCCTATCCAATCTTCTGATGCGAGGGTCACTCCAATCAGCTGTTGGTAATAAACTCTCCTCAGGCTCCACAGCATGTGAGGGGGAGGGGTCTAGCTGCTCCGTTTGCCTGGGCATGGAGTCAGGGCTGGGGCCGAGAGGTGCTCCTTCTTCTGCAGTTTGTCTGGGCATGGAGCCAGGACTGGGGCCGGGAGGCATACATTCCTCCGTGTTCGGGAGCAGATAAGAAGGCCCCGGCTGCTCTGAGGGCGGGCAAGACACAACACATCCCATCTTTGGGGTCGTGTATTTTTCCGAATATGTGCTCCCCTACGTGAATTTCTGCAGAGGATATCATCCATAGAAATCCATTTTATTCATTCCCAGCGGGTAACGTCACAATTCAATCCACGCTGGCAAATCGTACACTTCTGATGAAGAATCATTTAGGTTTATGGAGATTCTCAGTCATTCCAGGTCAAGGTTATCCCAAAGGTGTTTTTTCCAAGAGGCAACTGGACTTTCTGGTTTTTCTTTGAAGACATCCAAGAAGTTTCTTGGATGAAAACCACCTTTGGGACAATCCCCACAGGTTGTTCTCGACTTATGACCACCATTGAGACCAGAATTTCCATTGCTAAGCAAGGCAGTTGTTAAGCGACTCATGCCCAATTCTGTGGCCCTATTTTTTTGGCCGTGGTGGTTATGCACATTTATTTATTTATTTATTTAATTAAACTTTTATACCGCCCTTCTCCCGAAGGACTCAGGGCGGTGTACAGCCTGCATTAAAACAATTTATATACACACTAAAATAACAATTAAAAAACTTATTCCATAAAAGGCCGAAATTAAAACTGTCCAAATTGACCATATAAAATACCCAGTAAAATACAATTAAAAATTTTAAATTTAAGAATTTAAAAATTTAGCAGTTAAAAAATCAGGCCAGTCCCGCTTGAATGAATAAATAAGTTTTCAGTTCCCGGCGAAAGGTCCGAAGGTCAGGTAATTGGCGTAAACTGGGGGGAAGTTCGTTCCAGAAAGTAGGTGCTCCCACAGAGAAGGCCCTTCCCCTGGGGGCCGCCAGCCGACACTGCCTGGCGGACGGCACCCTGAGAAGACCCTCTCTGTGAGAGCGCACGGGTCGGTGGGAGGCATGTGGTAACAGCAGGCGGTCCCGTAAGTACCCGGGCCCTAAGCCATGGAGCGCTTTGAAGGTGGTAACCAAAACCTTGAAGCGCACCCGGAAGACCACAGGTAGCCAGTGCAGACTGCGCAGGAGTGGTGTTACCCGGGAGCAACGTGGTGCTCCCTCAATCACCCGCGCAGCTGCATTCTGGACTAGCTGAAGTCTCCGAGTGCACTTCAGGGTGCACATAGTACAATTGTTAAGTGAATCATGCAGTCATTGAGCAAATGTAGTTTCCCCCATTGTCTCCGCTTGTGGAAGCCATTTGGGAAGGTCGCACATGATTATCGCAAGACCACAGAATGCTGCAACCATCATAAATTCAGTACATGCCCGCTGCCAAACACCCAATTTGGATCATGTCATCTGCTGTGGTCATAAGTGTAAGGACCAGTTGTAAGTAACTTTTTCCAATCTTGTTGCAACTTCAAACAGTCATTGAATGAATGGTTGTTAGCTGAGGATTATATGTAGTGGATATTTTTTACCTGTTTATTACTAGTCATGGGGTATCTGCAGGGTATGGTCTAAAATCAAGCTGATGGCCATACTACTATGTCCAGCTATTTTTAAAAATGTGTGTAGCACTGTAAAGGTAAAGGTAAAGGTTCCCCTCGCACATACTTGCTAGTCGTTGCTGACTCTAGGGGGCGGTGCTCATCTCCGTTTCAAAGCCGAAGAGCCAGCGCTGTCCGAAGACGTCTCCGTGATCATGTGGCCGGCATGACTCAACGCATGGAACTCTGTTACCTTCCCACCAAAGGTGGTCCCTATTTTTTCTACTTGCATTTTTACGTGCTTTCGAAACGGCTAGGTTGGCAGAAGCTGGGACAAGTAACGGGAGCTCATTCCGTTACACGGCAGCACTAGGGATTCGAACCGCAGAGCTGCCGACCTTTCGATTGACAAGCCCAACGTCCTAGCCCCTGAGCCACCGCGTCCCCGTGTAGCACTAGTGTCACACATAAAAACAAGCAGGGCTTCCATTTCATTTTTTAAAAAATAATAATAATAATAATAATTTTTATTAAACATTTGACTTTTAAAAACAAAGTAAAGAAAACTACAACAAAAAACAAAAACACATTAAGGATCTTCCCCTGGGGGTCGGCTGGTGGCCCCCAGGGAAAGATCCTTCTCTTTGGGGGCTCCTACTCTTTGGAATGAACTTCCCCCTGGTTTACGTCAAATACCTGACTTTCGGATCTTTCGCCGCGAACTGAAAACATATTTTTTTGTTCGCGCGGGGCTTTCTTAAAATTGTTTAGATTTTAAATTTTAAATTTTATTTAAGTCTTAATTGGGGTTTTTAGATTTTTAACCATTTTAATTTCGGCCACACTTTATAATAAGTTTTTTAATTTACTTTTAATTGTACATTGTTTTCTTTTTACCTTGGCTGTACACCGCCCTGATTCCTTTGGGAGAAGGGCGGTTTATAAATCTAATAAATCTAATAAAATAAAAACATGTAACAAACATAACATTACATCATATATTATTTTATAGGTTGCTGTATCTACCTAGATATATATTCTCTGTTCTTATTCAATCGTTCCTCTACGTGCTTATATTTACATTGGTGTCTACAGAACCATCATTATCCGGTTAACACTATTCAGTAACTTACACTTCCTAGTTTGAACCTAATTAGATTAACATTCCGATTTATTATTTTGATTTCTTTTTTCTAACCAATCATATAATTTGTTCCACATTTTATAGTACTCCAACTCGTCCCTTTTCCTTAATTTCCAGTGTCATCTTATCCATTTCTGCACATTGTAGAATTTTTCGAATTATTATTTCCTCTCCTGGTACATTGTTTTGTTGCCATCCATATGCAACAGCAATCCTTGCTGCCCTTAATATATGAAGTGCTGTGGCCTTCATTTTGACTTTTTTTCAACCATATCCTACAGAAATCCTGCCCTAGTATTCCCTCCTTTCTTCTTTTCTGGGCTAAACGGAGCAAACGTTTTCAAACTGTTCAAAACATTCATAATTCTGGGATCCAATCTGGGTCGGTCACTGGGACCGGAGGTTTCTAGTCTTCTGAGATTTTGGACTAGTCCTGGAGCCAGGGGTGAAATCTAAAAATTTTCCCTACCGGTTCTGTGGGCGTGGCTTAATTGGTGGGTGTGGTTTGGTGGTCAGGTGACCCGGTGGGCGTGGCTTGGTGGTCAGGTGACTGAATGGGTATGGCCAATAATAATAAATAATAAAAATAATAAACAAAGTATACAAAACTTGGGAGCGCACCGATCTATCTTCTTTAAAAATAGAGGCACCAGTCTACTAGCCTCCTACAGTACTGATCAGTTGTAGTGCGGCCCTTTGAAGCACCGCAGCAGTAATTTAAGGCTGTTTGCAGCTATATCACCACCGAGAGCTTCAGGGATAGAGAAAAGGAACAGCGAGGCGTGGGCAGTGGGGTGGGGGCAGGGATTTTTGCTACTGGTTCTCCGAACTACCCGCCCCCATCACTACCAGATCGCGCAATCCGGTCTGAACCGGGAGCATTTCACTCCTGCCTGGAGCCCATCCTCAGGGAACTTCTTGCTACCAAAATGTGTGCTTTGGGCTATTCTATGCACAGTATACATTGGGTTATTCTACGCCCAAAACTATTGGGCTATTCTATTCCCAACTACGGATAGAATAGCCCAAAGCACAAATTCTGTTGAGAGAAAAGTTCCCTGCAGATGGGCTCCAGCATGAGTCCGAAAACTCAGAAGACTAAATCTCTGGTCCCAGTCAACCCAGATTGGATCCTGCAATATTACCTGGGACAGGTATATTTGCCTTCATTCGTGATTCCTAATTCTAGTCAACTTATTCAGAACATCCTTTCCTTTCCCTTTGTCCTTCTTAAAATACTCAGAACGGGTCACAGAACAGCAAGAAACAGTGACATGCCTGAATTTATCCAATGATCTCCCCATTCATAAGATAGATAGACAATTAATTCATTAAAAATAACTAAAAATAGTGGTTCTTTCTTCATTTGTTCTTCTAGTACATTCATGTCCATTTGGGGTCATTTCCCTAAATTATAGACTGATAAATTTCTTGTAATAAGATCGTCTATGAAAAACTACGGAAGGTAGACAAGGAAAATTAAAACATGAATTCTAACGTATCCTATATGAAGACTGCCATTCTCTGATTGGTCTGCAAATGTTTAACCACTCGTCTTTACTGCGAGGCGATAAAATCACATCAAGAAACACAAGGCAGAATGAAGGAACGTCAGAAAAATGAATGAAGGGAGGGAGGAAGAAAGAATGAGAAACACATCCGCCCAGATACCAAGCATCTGACAAGAATGTGCCGACATAATAATTTCTTTGACCTCAGCCATATGAGCCTCTGAAAAGAACAAAACAGCACCATTCCCTGGCATTTACAGTTTAAACCTTTCCTATTCAAGTTTCGAACAAAAAAAGCCAACAGCCCATTCTGGTCATGATTAAAATTCATAGGTTTGTAGCCGAGAACAGATGGAGAAGCCATTTTCGACCAGTCATATCCCAACTCTGCAAAATTAATTTGACAGCTTTGCATTAAAGCACTGATCAATATCCACTTTAGAACAGCAGAGGCTAACTGAGAAAAAAAAAATAAGTGACCGGAGTGTTACCAGACGAGGAAAAATGAATCTTTGAGACTTTTTTTCCCTCTAAGCTTCCACCTACATCAGAAGTCTTGACCTCAATTCATTGATCTGTAGCAGTTAACATGACAAAAGGCCTGCTGGATATAGCCAACCCCTTTCTACTTGGGAACAATCAACCCCTGATACACTAAATGTTTGACAGAGAGAGTAGACTCCTGAATTAGTATTTGCTTTCTGGGGTCTGGTAGATGCAACCTTTTCTTCCTGGATTTTTTTTTCTTCCCGTTCTTTTTTAAGGACTCAGCAACAAAATGGCAGTACGAAAGTTGAGCGTCTGTTAAACTTCACCATTATCTTTCCTGGACAGTTAAGAGTCGGAGTCAGGGATAGAGAATGATTAGGAGTGGCCTTGCAACCTTTCGTTAGGGTGGCTTGAAGAGAAAAGAGGGCTCGATCTCCTGGAAATATTACCAGTGGTCGCGGTGGCTTGGTTTTTTGAAAACCACCCTTTGAAATGGAGACGGTTTCATTCAGGGGTGGGCTTCAAAAATGTTAGCAAGGGGTTCTCTGCCCAGTTGCTGGATTGGCGTTCCCATGGTTGGTGTGGCATAGTCGGCCTCCTGCACCACGTTGTGGGAGTGTTTTTGCCCTCCCTGGGCTCCCGAGGCTTTTCTTGAGCCTCCGGGAGGGCGAGAATGGCCTCCTCAGGCTCCAGAGGCCCTCTGGAGGCCAGAAACGGGCCTCTTTCTGGCCTTCCCGAACTTCCGGTAGGCCCGTTTTTCACCATCTCTGAGCCTCCGTGCGTGTCCTACACTTACCTGCATGCAAAACGGGCCGCATGGGGACACCTGGGAAGGGCAGGGAGGGAGGGCAGGGGGGGGGCAGCCAGGAGTGGGATTTGGGGGTTCTCTGAACTGCACAGAATCTTAGCTTGAGTTTCTCCCGAACCCCTGCGAACCCCCAGCAACCCACCCCTGGTTTCATTGTTATTTCACCCGAGGTGAGAAGAACATCTCACTGACCCATCGAAATGGTCAATTTCCATTCCTCAGCAATTGAGCAAATTTCTAATTGAAGGGATTTGAATGACCCGGAGATAAGGGAAACTATACCAATAGTTGAGAATATTTGTAGCTGAGGGTTGAACTATGGGATCCTTGATGCTTTCTGAGCTTGGTTGTTTTCTTGCAGATGTTTCATTACCCAATTAAGTAACATCATCAGTACTAGAAGGGAATGGAACTCTTCTCTTTCGATATACTAGTTCAGGGGTCTGCAAACTTGGCTCTTTTAAGACTTGTGGACTTCAACTCTCAGAGTTCCTCAGCCAGCTTTGAGGAATTCTGGGAGTTGAAGTCCACAAGTCTTAAAAGAGCCAAGTTTGTAGACCCCTGTACTAGTGTACTGCACTAGTGTTGGTGGGAATGGACGTGGTGGTTCCTTAATTGGGCTGTTGTTTAATGTCTGTCTCTGTTGATGGTTCCTTGATGGGGTTATTGCTTACTCCTTAATTGTTAGTTTAGTATTAATCTGAATGTTAATCTCTACTTGTCTGGGTGTTGATTGCGGGAGAGGAATAGCAGTAGCCATAGCACTTAGACTTATATACCGCTTCACAGTGCTTTACAGCCCTCTCTAAGCGGTTTACAGAGTCAGCCTCTTGCCCCCAACTATTTGGATCCTCATTTTACCAACCTCGGAAAGCTGGGAGGCTGAGTCAATTGCAGTCAGCAGAATTAACCTGCAGTACTGCATTCTAACCACTGGGCCACAACAAGTCTTTTAAGAACAACTAAAAAGGTGGAAACTTAGACTTAGACTTAGAATTACATTAAAGTAAAATGTACACTAATTAGCATACATTAAAATGAAATTTCATTGCATACAGCTCTCAAAGGGTCACCACCTCCAATATACACTGCATAACCATGACAAAAAGATAGATAGATAGATAGATAGATAGATAGATAGATAGATAGATAGATAGATAGATAGATAGATAGATAGATAGATAGATAGATAGATAGATAGATAGGCAGGCAGGCAGGCAGGCAGGCAGGCAGGCAGGCAGATTAAAGGCTAAAACATATGAAGAACAGTTGCAGGAATTGGGTATGTCTAGTTTGATGAAAAGAAGGATTAGGGGAGACATGATAGCAGTGTTCCAATATCTCAGGTGCTGCCACAAAGAAGAGGGAGTCAAGCTATTCTCCAAAGCTCCTGAGGGCAGGACATGGGTGAAAACTAATCAAGGAGAGAAGCAACTTAGAACTAAGGAGAAATTTCCTGATAGTGAGAACAATTAATCAGTGGAACAACTTGCCTCCAGAAGTTGTGAATGCTCCAACACTGGAAGTTTTTAAGAAGATGTTGGATAACTGTTTGTCTGAAGTCATGTAGGGTTTCCTGACTAAGCAGGGGGTTGGACTAGAAGACCTCCAAGGTCCCTTCCAACTCTGTTATTCTATTCTATTCTATTCTATTCTGTTCTGTTCTATTCTATTCTATTCTAATTAATAATGAACACTCTTGTAATTGGAAGGTTTGGAAGAGGAGTGGATGGTTTGGAGATGTTTAAATAGACTGCACGCTGGTTTCGCTAGAACTAAAGACATGGGTTCTTTTTCCCAAAGGCAAGGATATTTACTGCAAATGTGGCACTACATTTAAACAACTATCCATCTTTAACAATGCCCTCCGGGACTGACATGAACACAGAATGACTTGCTATTGAAAATATTATCGTCATCAACGTGGGCCAGCATTTGGCTAAAACTATATAAAGGTTTCCTTGTCCATTCGTGTCCAACTCTAGGGGCCGTTGCTCATCTCCATTTCCTAGCCATGGGAGCCAGCGTTGTCTGAAGACATTTCCATGGTCATGGCTGTACACCAAAGGTGCATGGAACGCTGTTATCTTCCAACCAAGATTCAACTCAGATTTGCATGCTTTTAAACTGCTGGGTGGGCAGCAGCTGAGGCAAGTAATGGGAGCTCACCCCATCGTGCGGCGCTCAGGTCTTGAACCCAGGCTATTAGCTTTCCAGCTGACAAGCTTGGTGTCTTTAAACCGTTGAGCTGTCGCGGTGTCTAGAACTTTTAAATATGCTTTTATTAATGTTTTTAATCTTTTAAAATTTAAATTAATATGTTCCCCTTTTTAGTTCCTGCATTTCTGACACGAGATTCGGTTGCTTTTTAGCTGAAGGAAAGATGCTGCCCATCAGATGAGATAATATGCTGAAGAGTTGTGGTTGAAAGTTCATCTTCTTGTATAAAATACACTTGTCTCTATGGACAAGTAAGCTTGTTAAAACTTGCTACTATATTTCTATCTGTAAAATATTGAGCATTGTCCTCCAGAAATATTCTATTCACAGGTGTTAGGGCTGCACCTGTCTTGTTTTAATGGGTTTTTTTTCCCCAAGTGAGTTTTGAAGATTTTGTCCACATTTTGGGCCCTCCCACATTGTTTTAATGAAACTGCTTTGCACTTCAATTCTGTGAGATGTAATTTATTGGCTGGGAGAGGCGATTTCCATTTAGCGCTCCATAATTTTAGAATATGTCATTCGCAGCCACCTGTGCGTGTTTTTATGAACCTCAGAATTATGTCTGACCATTATAATTGACAAGATAGCAATAGTACTTAGACTTGTATATCGCTTCACGGTGCTTTACAGCCCTCTCTAAGTGGGTTGGAGAGTCTACAGCCTATTGCCCTCAACAATCTGGGTCCTCATTTTACTGAGCTTGGAAGGAGAGAAAACTGAGTCAACCTTGAGACGGTCAGGATTGAACTCCTGGCAGTGAGCAGAGTCAGCCTGTAATATTCCTACCTACCTACCTACCTACCTACTGTAGCTATATCTATCTATCTATCTATCTATCTATCTATCTATCTATCTATCTATCTATCTATCTATCTATCTATCTATTTACAGATCCCTCACATCCTGGACATAAACTGTTTCAACTCCTACCCTCAAAACGACGCTATAGAGGACTTGCACACCAGAACAACTAGACACAAGAACAGTTTTTTCCCGAAGGCCATCACTCTGCTAAAGAAATAATTCCCTCAGCACTGTCGAACTATTTACTAAATCTACACTACTATTAATCTTCTCATCGTTCCCATTACCAATCTCTTTCCACTTATGACTGTATGACTGTAACTTTTGTTGCTTATCATTAAGTGTTAAATTATACCCTATGACCATCATTTGTGTTGTAACTGTTAAATATTGTACCTTGATGAAGGTATCTTTTCTTTTATGTACACTGAGAGCATAGGCACCAAGACAAATTCCTTGTGTGTCCAACCACACTTGGCCAATAAATTCTATTCTATTCTATTCTATTCTATTCTATTCTATTCTATTCTATTCTATTCTATTCTATTCTATTCTATTCTATCTATCTATCTATCTATCTATCTATCTATCTATCTATCTATCTACCTACCTACCTACCTACCTACCTACCTACCTACCTACCTACCGTATCTATCTATCTATCTAACTAACTAACTGTGGGATCCTTGATGCTTTCTGAACTTGGTTGTTTTTTTGCAGATGTTTCATGATCCAAACTAGGTACTATCACTGACTGAATATTTATTGTTAGGATTACAAGCACAAAATGGGGGCAAAAATACCGCAGTGCTAAAGACAAAGGCTCTCTATATTAAAAGGCAATTTACCACCTTTTAAGTATCTATCAGACAACATCTATCCCAAATACAGTAGCTTCGTGAAATATCAATAGCCCGGTCTCTATTTCCACCTCATTAGGAACAGTTTCTTTTCTTGTTCTTCTTTGTTTCTCTCCCTTCCTCCCTCCCTCCCTCCCTCCCTTCTCTCTCCCTGTCTTTTTCCGAAACATCTCTTAACCTCTTGGATATTCCGATATGTATCTCTTTATGTACCTTAAATATTAAACAGAGACCAATCAGAGGAGCTACAGTGACAGAACATAATCAATGTCAGTAATTACGGTGCTAGGAAAATGCCATTGCGTAGAGATTTTGATCAAGATGAGTGAAATCTCTACTACTTTTAACCCCGGACAAATCGTTTGGCTCTGTGAGCATTTAAGCCTTACGCTTGTAAATAATGCAGGGAGCCCCTTTCTAATACGATTATAACTTTTAAAAAAAGAAACACACATACCACAGTTCCTTTCACCAAGCCTTGTGTTTGTGCCCACCGGCAGATTTCTCCTCTGAGTTTCCTGAGTTGAGATATAAATAAATCGAGGCTTCGTATATTTTGGGAAATTTTGCAGGCCTTGTTTCATGAACAACATCACCTTAGGACCATCAATATCCTTGTATTCTGACAGTACATTGAATGCAGGCAGTTCTCGCTGGTGAGGGATAAAGGTTGACCCCTGAGTGAAGTCCAGGCTCAAAGGTCAAGGAGTCTCCATACATATAAGCCCCAGAGCTCACTGTAACAGCTGTTCTGTCCCCTCCCCGCCTCAGCCATGCGAGCTGGCTAAACGAGCCAGTAATTGAGTTCACGGCTGCTATCAGTTCTGGCAGGGAATCTGCAGCTGCCTGCCAAAGTCTCCCTTTTATCTTGGGGTTGCCAGGCAACCAGGAAGTCAGCAGTCCAGGCCAAATGTTCAGCTCAATTCTTCACGAGTCAAAGAGTTCAGCTCACTCCTCCATGAGTCAAATAGTTCAGCTCAATTTTTGCTCATCATGGAGCAGAAGAGCAGCCAGGGCTGCTTTTATATTCTGTGGGGTGTGGCTCCATTTTATTTATTTATTTATTTATTTATTATTCAAACTTATATACCGCCCTATCTCCCAAAGGACTCAGGGCGGTTTACAGGCATATAAAAACATCAATATACAAATTAAAATAATCATTAAAAGACTTATTCTAATGCCAATAATTAATAATACCAATTATTGACACAGCCATGACACAGCACTTCCTAGGCCTGCCCCACCCCTGCTTCTGTTGTTCCCGCCTCTCCTGCATAGGAAACCTAGGGTCCAGCCAGGCATGATTGCCATCAGCCGGGTCTGGAGGCGTAACCTGGGGGAGGGAAGAGTCAGGGGACGGAGGCCTCATTATCTCCTCCACCTGGCCTGCCTCTGGCTCCTGGAGCTGAGCCAGGGAAGCCGGTGCTCCAGAGGTAAGTCCTGATGGCTCTTCCACCTCACTTTCCAAGTCACTTTCTGGCAGGGGGCCCGGCTCGGGGGGCGCAGACACAACAATAGCATTGTCAAAAAGTCATTAAGAGTTGTTAACCTAATTTTGCGAAGCTTCTTCTCCCGTAACTCCTACCCTCAAAATGACGCTATAGAGCACTGCACACCAGAACAACTAGACACAAGAACAGTTTTTTCCCGAAGGCCATCACTCTGCTAAACAAATAATTTCCTCAACACTGTCAAACTATGTACTAAATCTACACTATTAATCTTCTCATTGTTCCCATCACCCATCTCCTTCCAGGTATGACTGTAACTTTTTTGCTTGTATCCTTACGATTTATATTGATATTGATTGTTTCCTGAATGCTTGATTGTAGCCTATGACTATCATTAAGTGTTGTAAGTGTTGTACCTTGATGAAGGTATCTTTTCTTTTATGTACACTGAGAGCATAGGCACCAAGACAAATTTCTTGTGTGTCCAATCACACTTGGCCAATAAAAAAGTCTATTCTATTTCTCAAGGTTGAAAAATTCTGGTGTAGGATGGTTTGGGTTTTGATGTTTAACAAGGGTATCTCTAGGGCAATTTGCAGTTATAACTTCCACCTCAGTGACCAATCTGTTCATCCCCAAGAAATACATTGTTAGAGAACAAAATAAAAAGCAATTTTGCTGAGTTATCAGTTATGACCCGGCAATCTTCCTTCCACCAGGTGCCTTCGTATTTATTGGAGTTACAGGTAGTCTTCGACTTACAACCATTTGTTTAGCAACCGTTTCAAGTTACAACAGCTGAAAAAAGCAACATGACCGGTTCTCACACACTTACAACTGTTGCAGCATCCCCATGGTCACATGATCAAAAGTTGGGTGCTTGGCAACCAGGATGCATTTAAAGGGCCGTGGTAGCTCAGGCTGGTAAGAAGCCTGTTATTAGAACACAGCAGCCTGCAATTACTGCAGGTTCAAGCCCGGCCCAAGGTTGACTCAGCCTTCCATCCTTTATAAGGTAGGTAAAATGAGGACCCAGATTGTTGGGGGGGCAATAAGTTGACTTTGTAAATATACAAATAGAATGAGACTATTGCCTTACACACTGTAAGCCGCTCTGAGTCTTCGGAGAAGGGCGGGATATAAATGTAAATAAATTTTTTAAAAAAAGATAGTTGCAGCATCCTAGGGTCATGTGATCGCCTTTTGCAATCTTCCCAGATTACTTCCAGCAAGCAAAGTCAACGGAGGAAGACAGATTTTTTTCATGAATGCAGAATTCACTTAATGAACATAAAATTCACTTAACAAAACGGTTGTAAAAATGGGGGCGATTTACTTAACAACCGCCTTGCTTAAGAACAGAAATCCTGGTTCTCAACTGTGGTTAGAAATCGAAAGGCTATAGATAGTCCTTGACTTATGACCACAACTGAGCCCAAAATTTCGGTTCTTAAGCAAGACATCTGTTAAGTGAGTTTTGCCCCCTTTTACGATCTTTCTTGCCACCATTGTTACATGAATCCCTGCAGTTGTTAAGTTAGCAACACGGCTGCTGTTAAGTGGACCTGGTTGTCAGAAGGTTGCAAAAGAGGATCACATGACCCCAGGACACTGCAACCGTCGTAAGCACACGCCAGTTGCCAAGCTTCTGAATTTTGATCATGTGACCATGCTCAACGGTCAAGTGAAAAATGGTCATAAATCAATTTTTTTCAGTGCTGTTATATCTCTGAACAGCCACTAAATCAGGGATGTCCAAACTTGGCCCCTTGAAGAGTGGTGGATTTCAACTCCCAGAATTCTCCAACTAGCAACTTGCTTAAATTTATAGCTCATGCTGGCTGGGGAATTCTGGGAGTTGAAGTCCACCATTCTCCAAAGGGCCAAGTTTGGACACCCCTGCACTAAATGAATGGTTGTAAGTCAACGACTACCTGGACCAGTACATTTTCAGAAATCCCAGTCACTGCTACTTATCACATCACTATTATCACTATTGCTACTTATCACTGCAGTCACTTGCAGCAGCTGCTAAAAAAGCCAACACAGTTCTTGGCTGCATAAACAGAGGGATAGAATCAAGATCACGTGAAGTGTTAGTGCCACTTTATAATGCCTTGGTAAGGCCACACTTGGAATATTGCATTCAGTTTTGGTCGCCACGATGTAAAAAAGATGTTGAGACTCTAGAAAGAGTGCAGAGAAGAGCAACAAAGATGATTAGGGGACTGGAGGCTAAAACATATGAAGAACAGTTGCAGGAACTGGGTATGTCTAGTTTAATAAAAAGAAGGACTAGGGGAGACATGATAGCAGTGTTCCAATATCTCAGGGGTTGCCACAAAGAAGAGGGAGTCGGGCTGTTCTCCAAAGCACCTGAGGGTAGAACAAGAAGCAATGGGTGGAAACTGGTCAAGGAAAGAAGCAACTTAGAACTAAGGAGAAATTTCCTGACAGTTAGAACAATTAATAAGTGGAACAACTTGCCTACAGAAGTTGTGAATGCTCCAACACTGGAAATTTTTAAGAAAATGTTGGATAACCATCTGACTGAGATGGTGTAGGGTTTCCTGCCTGGGCAGGGGGTTGGACTAGAAGGCCTCGAAGGTCCCTTCCAACTCTGTTGTTATATTATATTATATTATAATCCCAGCGTTCCCACAGTGTACCAGGTTGGTGCATCCTTCCAGTACGAGCTGCCAATATAATACCATCTCTCTCTTTCTGCGTGCCCTATCATAATTATGAGCAATCTGCTACTATATCGGGATACTGAATGGCATTTTGAGGTTTTGCCTGCCTGAACTATAAATGTAGACCTTTGAGGCAAAGATCTATCTTACTGCCATTAAATATTTTATTGGTTACTTAAGATGGAAAATCTCCGCAGAAGAAGAGTCGGAAAAACAAGGCAGGGAGGTATGTGAGTGTGTGCGAGAAAGATTCTGATATAGTAATGGACCATTCATGACATCACTTGGTACAATTTGGCAGCCAAGGGATGCACTCTGTTTAATGGGGGCTGGTCATTGGTTTGTTGTTGTTCTTTTTCCTTTTTCTAAATGTAGTCACTCTTCTCCTCTGGGTCTTCCTCTCGTGGTGGTTAAGTAGAAGCCAAATGAAAGTATGTCAAGATCCAGGTCACTACATTAATTCACATCCTGATTAACATCCCCATTTGCTGAAGGGATGTAGGAAGTGAGGGAAGTCACCCCTCCTACAAGAATGAAATATTTTGGAAAAGTGTTTTAAAAAGGTAGAATATTACATTTCCCGTAAAAGAGAAATAGAAATCTTAAGGGAGACAGAAACTCAGAGCTGCAGGTCCTGCCCCCAGCAGATATTTGGTGCCCGTTGAGAAGGACTGGGCCAACCTATCTACAAAACAAAAGACCTTCAGCGCCAGGGTGATGGGATTTAAGATATGACCCTCCAGGACATAACAGGATTATCTAGCAGCAGGGCTCATTGCATTGCAAAATCACTTGGGGACATTGCATCACCAAACTTGATTCAGACAAACACAACCCCACATGGCCCCATGGGAGTCTTTCTTGCACAGGAACAGGAAGCTCAAGGGCAAGGCCCAAGAGAGGTATAAATAACCATCATCCTCAACTCCATGTAGTCCGCTGCCCAGGACCTCAAACCCATGTGGTCCTGTTCATCAATAAACACACGGCCAGCAGTGTGCAGCAGCTGCTAAAAAAGCCAACACAGTTCTGGGCTGCATAAACAGAGGGATAGAATCAAGATCACGTGAAGTGTTAGTGCCACTTTATAATGCCTTGGTAAGGCCACACTTGGAATATTGCATTCAGTTTTGGTCGCCACGATGTAAAAAAGATGTTGAGACTCTAGAAAGAGTGCAGAGAAGAGCAACAAAGATGATTAGGGGACTGGAGGCTAAAACATATGAAGAACAGTTGCAGGAACTGGGTATGTCTAGTTTAATAAAAAGAAGGACTAGGGGAGACATGATAGCAGTGTTCCAATATCTCAGGGGTTGCCACAAAGAAGAGGGAGTCGGGCTGTTCTCCAAAGCACCTGAGGGTAGAACAAGAAGCAATGGGTGGAAACTGATCAAGGAAAGAAGCAACTTAGAACTAAGGAGAAATTTCCTGACAGTTAGAACAATTAATAAGTGGAACGACTTGCCTGCAGAAGTTGTGAATGCTCCAACACTGGAAATTTTTAAGAAAATGTTGGATAACCATCTGACTGAGATGGTGTAGGGTTTCCTGCCTGGGCAGGGGGTTGGACTAGAAGGCCTCCAAGGTCCCTTCCAACTCTGTTGTTATATTATATTATATTATAATCCCAGCGTTCCCACAGTGTACCAGGTTGGTGCATCCTTCCAGTACGAGCTGCCAATATAATACCATCTCTCTCTTTCTGCGTGCCCTATCATAATTATGAGCAATCTGCTACTATATCGGGATACTGAATGGCATTTTGAGGTTTTGCCTGCCTGAACTATAAATGTAGACCTTTGAGGCAAAGATCTATCTTACTGCCATTAAATATTTTATTGGTTACTTAAGATGGAAAATCTCCGCAGAAGAAGAGTCGGAAAAACAAGGCAGGGAGGTATGTGAGTGTGTGCGAGAAAGATTCTGATATAGTAATGGACCATTCATGACATCACTTGGTACAATTTGGCAGCCAAGGGATGCACTCTGTTTAATGGGGGCTGGTCATTGGTTTGTTGTTGTTCTTTTTCCTTTTTCTAAATGTAGTCACTCTTCTCCTCTGGGTCTTCCTCTCGTGGTGGTTAAGTAGAAGCCAAATGAAAGTATGTCAAGATCCAGGTCACTACATTAATTCACATCCTGATTAACATCCCCATTTGCTGAAGGGATGTAGGAAGTGAGGGAAGTCACCCCTCCTACAAGAATGAAATATTTTGGAAAAGTGTTTTAAAAAGGTAGAATATTACATTTCCCGTAAAAGAGAAATAGAAATCTTAAGGGAGACAGAAACTCAGAGCTGCAGGTCCTGCCCCCAGCAGATATTTGGTGCCCGTTGAGAAGGACTGGGCCAACCTATCTACAAAACAAAAGACCTTCAGCGCCAGGGTGATGGGATTTAAGATATGACCCTCCAGGACATAACAGGATTATCTAGCAGCAGGGCTCATTGCATTGCAAAATCACTTGGGGACATTGCATCACCAAACTTGATTCAGACAAACACAACCCCACATGGCCCCATGGGAGTCTTTCTTGCACAGGAACAGGAAGCTCAAGGGCAAGGCCCAAGAGAGGGTATAAATAACCATCATTCTCAACTCCATGTAGTCCTCTGCCCAGGACCTCAAACCCATGTGGTCCTGTTCATCAATAAACACACGGCCAGCAGTGTGCAGCAGCTGCTAAAAAAGCCAACACAGTTCTGGGCTGCATAAACAGAGGGATAGAATCAAGATCACGTGAAGTGTTACTGCCACTTTATAATGCCTTGGTAAGGCCACACTTGGAATATTGCATTCAGTTTTGGTCGCCGCGATGTAAAAAAGATGCTGAGACTCTAGAAAGAGTGCAGAGAAGAGCAACAAAGATGATTAGGGGACTGGAGGCTAAAACATATGAAGAACGGTTGCAGGAACTCGGTATTTAATGAAAAGAAGGACTAGGGGAGACATGATAGCAGTGTTCCAGTATCTCAGGGGTTGCCATAAATAAGAGGGAGTCAAGCTCTTCTCCAAAGCACCTGAGGGTAGAACAAGAAGCAATGGGTGGAAACTAATCAAGGAGAGAAGCAACTTAGAACTAAGGAGAAATTTCCTGACAGTTAGAACAATTAATAAGTGGAACGACTTGCCTGCAGAATTTGTGAGTGCTCCAACACTGGAATTTTTTAAGAAAATGTTGGATAACCATCTGACTGAGATGGTGTAGGGTTTCCTGCCTGGGCAGGGGGTTGGACTAGAAGGCCTCCAAGGTCCCTTCCAACTCTGCTGTTGTTATTGTTATTTAAATCATCTTTCCAAACAGAGTCTGTGTTTCCAGTGTCTTTCTCCCAGCTTGGAACTGAACCAGATGAATAATTCTTCCAACAGAAGGAAGAGAGACATTGGGGAGGGCGTGCAGCAGAGATGGACAACTTGCTGCCTTGCAACCAGATTGGACTCCAGCTCCCATGATTCCCAGCCCCCGTGGCCAGAGAGATTGTGGAAGCAGTAATCCAAAGACCCTGAAATACCAGGGATATTTCAACTCTTTCAACTCTTGAGAAGAAATCCATCTGAAAAGCTAAAAGGCATGCAATGCAGAAACACTTGTGATCACTGCAGCATCTCTATGGTCATATGATTTACATTTGGATGCTTGACAACTGACTCACATTTGTGACGGTTGCAGGGTCTCAGGGTCACGTGATCTCCTTTTGCAATCTTCTGACAAGTGTTGTGCCTCGTCCTCCCTCCTCTCCTCAGCCGGGCCCCTCCCACCTCCTCCCAGGCCTGCTATCAGATTCAGAGTCTGATAATGAAGAGGAACGGCCTGGCATGCCTCCAGCCCCCAGCCCTGGCACCATGCCCGGACAGAATGTCAGGAATGAACAAACAAACCTCATTCCTACAGCGTGTGAGCAGGGAGCCAGCCATGTGCTGGAATTACCGGCAGCAGATCCAGAGGAAGAGAA